>NC_067472.1:171816106-171958377 GCF_947179515.1 Apodemus sylvaticus | reverse complement strand
AGAGCTTATGGGTCAGTGCAGTCTTGCTAGAGGTAGCAAATCTCTGCTGGTGAGCTTTGAGTGTTACAGTCTCACCCTACTTCTTGTTCCCTCTGCTTCATGCTTGCAATTAGTGATAGGATTTTTTTTTCCTTCTTGTTCCTACTGTCATGCCTGCTTGCTACCATGGCTTTCCTATTAACATGAACTTTTATTCTGCTTAAACCCAAGTGAACTCTGCCTTTTATAAATTGCTTGGTCATGGTATTTTATGACAACAAAATAAAAGTAATGCCCCTGATATGTATGTATGTATGTATGTATGTATGTATGTATGTATGTGTATACACACACACACACACACTAAATCTTTAAAAATAAATTAATTAAGCAGGCTCTTCTGGTCTCGTTTCACATGTTCCTTTCAGCCACAAGTGCACACTGCCACAGTCTCTCTGTAGGCTGCCTGCCATGTTCTCCATCAAGAAGGCACTTGTTCTCTCCCTTTGCCTGGGGAGTGGTGTCAATAAATGCGGTGTTTCATGTGGCTGCCATTTCCCAGCACAAACCACCTACTCTCACAAGGTCTTTCCCCACCATTAATATCCTGATGAGTGATATGGCTGCATGGTGAAAGTGCTTGACACCAAGCCTGATGACCTGAGCTTGGTTCCCAGGCCCCACATGGTGGAAGGAGAGAACTGAACCCCACAAGTTGTCTTCCAATCTCCATCCATGCATGCACCATGACAACCATGGCATGCCACACCAAAAAACACACAAAAAATTTTTAATGTATATTTTTTTTCTTAGAGAGGTGTTCCAGTATAATCCCTGAGTGTGCCCTTGCATGACCTCTGATCCCTGCAGATAGATCATCGTCCTGTGCAAGGCCCTGCCACCTCGCCACCCAACTCTCATTTTCTCCTCTTGGCCTTCTATGTGTTTGAGGCTTTGTTCATTTTGTGGTACTTGAGAGCCTGCAGTCCAGGTCTCTGGTGCTCCATCCCAGAGTTGCTCCTTCATTCTTCTTTCAATTGTTTTTTAAATTGTTGTGCATGTGAACATGCCTGCTTTTCTATATGTGAACAACATGTATGTAGTGCCATGGAGTCCAGAAGAGTGTGCTGGATCCACTGAAAATGGAGTTACAGGTAGCTGAGCTGCCTGTGTGGGTCTTGGGAACCAAACTGAGGTGCACTCAAGAGCAGTGAGTGTTCTAAACTGCTGGCCTATTTCTCGAGCTCTTGGCTTTGTCCTTAAAACTTCATAGCCCTGGACCTCTATCCAACCCACGGTGTCCCAGCATCACATCTTCTGCTTAGATGTGAGTATCTATTCCTATTGCTACTGTAAGTATAAATAGGTTGTTACAGGAAAGGGATTAAGGACAATCTTGTGTTGTAGTCTCTGTGTGTCAGCCATTGGATCCCCAGTTACTGTGACTAGAATACTGACTGGCATCCCAGTGGTACCGCACTCCACACTTTCTGGACTTTGTGGTTAAAAAGCATATAGGTCTACCTCTCCCTGTCTCTCACCCCTTCACCTCCATTTCTTTCACATACACACATACACAGGCACACACACACACACACACACACACACACACACAAACCACAAACACTTACTGTGATGAAACCTAAGCTTTGGTTTGTCCATGTATAAAACGGTCCTGATCATGGCCATGGACCATGTATGTGGGGATGCAGTGAGGAAATTCCAAAATAGAACCCTTATTGAGTCTTTGACTTACACATTTACAGGAAGAGCACCATAAAACTTTGGTTAGTTTTATTGTTTTTCCTTTTTTTGAGGTGAAACTCACTATAGATATCCTCATACTCACAGTGCTCTTCCTGCCCACTCTTCCTGGTGCTGGGCTTAACATGCACATATCGAAACTTTGGGTTATGTCTTACTAAAAGCTTCAGTACAGATGCATACTGCTGCATACTGGCTTTGTCTCCCAGGCTTTTATGAGGGCTGGATTGTTCTTCAGAGTAAGGGTGTTGCCATGAGAGGACTTGTGAAAGGTGTGGGGCTTAGGAATGGACTGCAGCTCATTATGTTTCAAGACTGCTGCCTAGGCAGCAATTGCCCCCACTCTGAGCTGAGTCTTCCCAATATCACTTAACACAAGTAAGATAGGCCTCCCTCAAACATGCCTATAGGCCAAATCCAGTGTAGATTGATAGCACCTCATTGAGATTCTCTTCCCAAGGAACTCTAGGTAATAAATTTGAAAAAGCTTAGCATCACACTAGTGATTAATATCTTCTTCCCCCCACTGTTCTTATGATACCACAGCTAGATCGTGTGAGAGTGGGCAGTTGTAAAAGAGTAGGATGATTCCTATCCTGCTTGGGCAAACCTACCTCATCCATGTGTACCTTCTGTCCTCCATCATAGAAGCAAACCGCTGGAGTTACCAAAGTAGACTATCAGTCTTCAAAAGTAAATTGAGTATCCTGTAATCTTACTAAACTGTTCATTATATAATGCCCTTTGTGGTGTTAGTTTTGGTTTTTTGAATGGGGCTTCTCTGTGTCTAGGCCTTGAGTGTCCTAGAAGTTGCTTCATAGACAAGACTGCTCTCAAGAGTTTGAGATCCACCTGCCTTTGCCTAGTGTGTGCTGGGATTAAAAGTGTGTGCCACCACCAACCAACTTACCATCTCTTTTGTTACAGCAGAAAAAACAGACTAATACACATAACTTATTTGGGGTTTGTTTGTTTTATTTTGTATTTGAGGCAGGTTTTTCTCATGTAGACAGGCTGTCTGTCTCAGCTTTTCTCAATTGCTGGGATTACAGATTGGCTCCCTCATACCTAATAGGACATATTTTACTTAAAGTGTTTGCCTCGATTCTCTGTATATATCAAACTAGTATTATTTTTCTTTAAATAAAATGCTTCTTGTAGGGAGGTGTACTGGATGAATGCCTTTAATACCAGCACTTGAGAGGCAGAGACACTACAATCTCTTCTGAGTTCGAGACTAGTCTGATCTACAGAGTGAGTTTCATAACACCCAGAGTTATTTGGTAAGACCCTGTCTTAGAAAAAAAAATACTGCATTTTTTTTTTTTTTGGTTTTTCAAGACATGGTTTCTCTGTGTAGCCCAGGCTGGAACTCACTCTGTAGACCAGGCTGGCGTCAAACTCAAAATATGCCTCCTCTGCCTCCCTAGCGCTGGGATTAAAGTCTTGAGGCACCACTGCCCAGCCTAAATTACTACATTCTTAAACTTCTATATGTACATATGTACACTTGCCACAGTGTTTGTTTGAAAGTCAGAGAACAAGTATACCAGCACTTGAGAGGCAGAGACACTACAATCTCTTGTGAGTTCGAGGCTAGTCTGATCTACAGTGTGAGTTTCATAACACCCAGAGTTATTTGGTAAGACCCTGTCTTAGAAAAAAAAATACTGCATTTTTTTTTTTTTTTTGGTTTTTCAAGACATGGTTTCTCTGTGTAGCCCAGGCTGGAACTCACTCTGTAGACCAGGCTGACGTCAAACTCAAAATATGCCTCCTCTGCCTCCCTAGCGCTGGGATTAAAGTCTTGAGGCACCACTGCCCAGCCTAAATTACTACATTCTTAAACTTCTATATGTACATATGTACACTTGCCACAGTGTTTGTTTGAAAGTCAGAGAACAAGTTACAGGAATCAATTCTCTCTTCTAACATGTAAGTCATAGGAATCACTCCGGTCCTAAGATTTGGCAGCAGGAGTTTTTAACTTACTGAGTGGACTTGTGAGCCAAGTACTAGTTTCTGATAAAGTGTTTAGTACAGGAGAGAAAATTTGGTTTCTGAGCTATATTTTACTTTTTTGTTGGTTGGATCTATTTCAATCCAAGGTGTGGACCATATCCTTTGAGATTGAGGGTCTTTATCTTCTTTTGTGAAAATACCCCAGTGTGTTTTTTCCTTTTCACTGAAGGGTATCCTGTTCCTAGGCTACAGCTGTTATGCCAGCTGGAGCAAGTGCAGGAGCCATGGACAGTGGTCAAGCACCAAAGCACCTGCTCAGGTAAGAGTCCAGGTCTGGACCAATAGAAGGGCTTACAGGTTTGGACCAGGAATTTCCTGGTAAGACTCTTTTGTCCTCTAAAGATTTATATTTATTTATATGTCTGTGAGTACATGCTACACCTGGGTAGGTTCACTCAGAGGCCAGAGGAGAGCATCAGATCCTCCTGCAGCTGAAGTTGCAAGCTCTCATGAGTTACTTGATGGTGTCGATCTGAAACGCAGATAACTTGAAAGTGTATAAGGATTGTTAACTACCGAGTCATCTCTACAGTCTCCTGGGATGCTCCTTAGTGGATAGCACTGGGAATAGTAGCTGTGGATCACTGTGATTTGTAGCTCTCCTGATTCTCATTGCCCCATCTCATTTGGCACTGCTCGTGGGAAGGTGTCAAGTTCATAACTATTATCTCAGGACCTCCTCTCCCTGCATGGACTTGCTACCTGGCTTCCTTGCCACCAGATCTGTTGCTCTAGTGATACGCTGAACTATCAGTTGTGATTTTAAGTATGTTCCTTACTTTTCTGTTGCTGTGGTAAAACACCATGACCAAGGCAGCTTATAGATGTTTATTTGCCTTATGATTCATGAGGGGTAAGAGTCCATCATGGGGAAGTGAGAGGACATGCAGCAGGACTGGCAGCTGGAGAAGCTCATGTCTTGAACCACAGTCAGGAAGCAGAGAGTGCCCTGGGAATGGCACAAGTCTTTTAAATCCCCAAAGCCTGTCCCCAGTGATGTGCTTCCTCCTGCACTAGCACAGCTCTTAAGGCTCCCTAAACAGTGCCATCAGCTGGAGACATGTGTCCAAAGGCCTGTGGGGAATGCTGCCATTCACACCACCACATTAAGTATGACTCAGCATTAACTGCCATGTCAAGCTCTAGGCTCAGGGGTGCAGCATAAAACTTTGTAGTCCCCATTCCTGAGTCTGTATGGACAGCTGAGAGCTCTGTGTCACAAGGTGTTCAGAGACTCTCACATCTTCTGTCATCTGTCTCTTGCTGTAATGTTGTCCTGACATCGTCAGGCTGTCTAAAGACTGAGAGAAGAAGAGAGGTCTCATCCACAAACAGGAACACAAGTTCTAGTCAAAGAACTAGCCATTCAGTCTTCCTGGGTTCCACAGGACTGGGCTATGTTACAGAGCTCTGTGTCCAAAAAGAGCAATATTTTTATCATTATCTGTCTGTGACCTGCACCCAGTCTGTCCCAGGAAACAGATCACAGACACTGACAGTAGGTTCCATTGGAGGACAAGTAATTACCTAATGTGTTGATGTGTTAGCATCAGTGTCTGGGCCAGAGCACTATGCATCTAAAGCTCTGTTGCTCTTTGTTGACCAAGTGCCTTGAGAGTTGTGGTGCACCTGTGCAGCCCATGAGGAAGTAGGGTAGAAGAGGCCTTTGTCTCACGTTGGTCATATCCATTATGTATTCCTAATATAGTGGGGGATTGGGGGGGTGGGGGAAGTAGGGGGAAAGGGGGGACTATCTTTCTCATTCTCACAATTTCCATCCACTATTCTCTTCTACTCACTACCCTCTCCAACCTTTTTGGTTCATGAAAGTCCTTTAAACACTAAAAGGAATTGCATGTCTTCATGAATAATCTGCTGTATAAGATCTCAGTGTCAATTTAATCTCTTTAGGAGCTATTAAAGCCAGGCCCCATCTGCATATTTGTTGACATAGGCTTAACGTTTAAACAAAAGTATTTTTAATTTATTTTTTGGGGGTAGCACATATGTAAAACCCAAAGAACTATGAAGATGGATTTCTCTTTCCTCTACTAAAGATAGTATTATCATTTGTAGTGAACAGCCAGCAGTGCCTTTAATCTTAGCAGTATCTAGAGGTATCTGGTCTGAGCCAAACCCCAGTTTGGCTCCCCTAAAGGGGGTTTAGAGCATGTGGCACGGCAGTGTGTGGGATGGGGGTGCCCAGGCAGGCCCATGCCCAAGCACCTCTTCCCCCTGAGGGACCACACACACAGAGAGACATGGTATAGAATAGTTTATTCAGGGCAGAGAACAGGAGTAAGAGAGGCAGAGAGAGAGAGAGAGAGAGACAGAGACAGAGACAGAGACAGAGACAGAGACAGAGAGAGACAGAGAAGTGGAAGAGTGGAGGTTGGCCATGACCACATGGAGAGAGGGGGAGGGGAGGAGAGCCCAAGGGGCAGAGAGGTGAGAGTGTAATGAGAGAAAGCAATGAGAGAGAGGAGGGGCAAGTAGACCCTTTTATAGTGCTCCAGGTCTATGGGGTGGGGCATACCTGGCTGTTGCCAGGTAAGTGTGGGGTGGTGCTTAGACAGAATACTAACATATTCCAGTATATGTTTAATTAAAAAAGAGGAAAAAAAGAGAGATAAAGGCGAAGCAGGAATAGGGACGTTGTTGAGATATCTAGCTGCTTCATGCTGACATTGGGGGCAACCTGTCTCTAGGGAACCTAAAGAAAGGGGTATGGGGGAAGTGTTTGTCCAGTCTTAGGAGATATTGGCTGCTTCCTTGTTGTCCAGGGTCTGTGGAGCCATTTGAGGATAGGTTAGGAGAACAGGTCCAGTAGAAGCTGTCTGTGTCTAGAGAAGCTGAGAGGAGATTGGAGCATCTGAAGTTTGCTTCTCTGGATCTATCCTGGATGTGGCAAGGGCCTGGACCTGACAAGATGTTGAAACATATTAGTATAGGTAGGGAATAAGATTAACTATATTTTGGAAAAAAGAAAAATTTTAAGATGTACAATTGAAACCCAGAGGAATCCCACCCTTTGGAATAGGTGGTAAATTGGGAACTTGGGCAGAGGTACTTATCTGAATGGGGCCTATTTGGTCCACAAGCAATAGATCTCAGTAGGTTTTCTGTAGCTAACAAGCTTATTAAAGAGATAACAACATGAGTTAGCCACATGAACAGTCTTTAAGATGAGCCTTTGTGGAGCAGAAGGAATAGAATTGAAGGTTGGATTGTATAGTGGAGTTTTTATTATTAGAGATAGGCAAATCTATAGGAATGCAGATGTTAGGACAGTGACAGAGCAAGAAGAGGAAATATGAAGCCTTTAATGGAAGTACAGTTTAAGTAAGGAGATAACTGTCTAGCTGTCAATGTAGTCAGAAGTCTGAGGAATGAACAATAATTTAGCAGTTATATTATTAAAAAGTGACAGATTCCAGTAGTCAGCAGTTCTTTGTGGTCTCTGATCTTCATGGTGGCTTTGGCTGTCAATATGGCATTCAAGCACAGAGGATGCAGGGCTTTTTCTCTGTGGAATGGATACCCATGACATGAGAAATGGCTTACCTTTGTTTAGCTAAGTCATTTGACTCAAGGTATCTAGTCTTGTCCGCTGCACTCTTTTTAAGCAGAATCCTGTAGCAGTGTCCATATCTTTCTTCTGAGACCTCCTGGGAGAAGCTGTCAGGCCTTTGGGAATTCTGTCTGTCTTAAATCTGATAACAAGATTGAGCACAAGATAGGAGAGCAATAGTCAAGAAAGGATAGGAATGAGAATCTCAAGTAGTTTTGACAGGTTGTATAGGTAGAGGAAAGTATATTACTTTGTTTAGTAAAGATGCTAAGATCAGAGTAAGAAGGCTAGCAGCAATGGAATACATCGTGGTGACAGAAAATGAGTTTGTCTAGGCAGATTTATGCTTGTTAACATCAACTTGAGCATGCAGGCTATAGGAACAAACAAGGGTGTGGGAACATGGAATAGGTGAGGTTTAGGTCCTTTATCATTTACCAGACTGTTAATTTTACTGTATATACGGTTGAAGACAAGTTACAGCCCATTGGGTGCATGGGGAAAGTTGCTAAATATAATTTCAGCATCCTGAAAATATATTAGCAACATGGTACAGTCAGGTTAAAGACTCAAGCCATCGTGAGAGTATCTAGGGGCTTTGGCATTCCCGGAATGCCTGGAGAAGCTCTCATGCCTGGACCATGGCTTCGGCACCTGTGTTGGCTAAGAGGGAGTCTGGGTCGCTTCTGAGTAAGGAGACACCCAAGGGCTTAAATGTCCTATCAGGAACGTTAGCTGGAAGTGGGCATGAGAAGCAAGCCTTAGTTCAAAAGAAGTTGGGCAGGCTTCATCTGAAAGCTAAGGTTTATTTATTATTATGGTTAGTGTTTGTTTGCATTTGTAATCTGGTAGAGTAAATAAGAACCTGATAGACAGTGCGCACATTGTGGGAGCCGGTACAACCGGCTGTCATGTTGCACATTCTGAACAGCCTGGACGTGGGGCCCAGTCCTCAGTCCTGGTACTCCTGCCCATGTGCAGCCACCAAGACCTGCCATGACCCACCCATCAGTGGCTGGACCGTGTGGCAGTGGGACCACGCAGCAATGGAGATGGAGCACAGGGTTGCAGCAGCACCAGGACTCACTGTGGCCATGCGGGTGGCAGTGAATATAGTGCAGAAGAGTTTGTCAGCAAGAAAAGTTGGGGGGAGGGCGGAATTTTCATGGTTGTGCAGGTGCAAGGCAGGACTTCCCTGCCAGTGGTGGAAGTCGCAGCCTGCACTGGCTGGGAAGAAGAAGTACCAAAGTAGCTTGTTTTGTATCTTAGCAATAGCGCAGAGGTAAATGAGGTAGCCGGAGCCCGCTCGGCAGGAAAAGAAAGTATCCAAGTAGCTTGTTTTGTAACCTAGCACTAGTACGAAGGCACCCCTGCCGCTGCCAGGCACAGTCCAGGAGGGACAGAACTGCCACAAGGCAGCAGTCCAACAGGGACTTGAGGGAACTCCGTGAGGCCGTGGTCCAGCGGAAATGAGACTACCTCTGTGAGAGCATAAACATAGGAGCATTTGTATCCCAGTAACAGTCCTCAGGACAAAGCAGCCGTAGCTCCAAATTACCCTAGAACTAGTGTACACTGTTGCTCTGACCCTGTGATTAGTTTACCAGTCTGTAGCTAGAGAACGAGGTTGTGGCTTAAATGGCAAACCTGGCATACCCACAGTGTTTTTCGATTCTGGGCCAACTCACCAATGAAGGGGGCTTAAAAAGACAGAAAGTAGGGTTTAGAGAATGTGGCATGGCAGTGTGGGGGAAGGGGGTGCCCCGGTGGGCCCATGCCCAAGCACCTCTTCCCCCTGAGGGACCACACACACACAGACATGCGATAGAATAGAGTTTGTTCAGGGCAGAGAATGGGACTTAGAGAGGCAGAGAGAGAGAGAGAGAGAGAGAGAGAGAGAGAGAGAGAGAGAGAGAGAAGTGGAAGAGTGGAGGCAGGACATGACCACATGGAAAGAGGGGGGAGGGTAGGAGAGCCCAAGGGGCAGAGAGGTGAAAGTGTGATGAGAGAGAGCAATGAGAGACAGAGAGAGAGAGAGAGAGAGAGAGAGAGAGAGAGAGAGAGAAGAAGAAGAAGAAGAAGAAGAAGAAGAAGAAGAAGAAGAAGAAGAAGAAGAAGAAGAAGACGAAGGAGGAGGAGGAGGAGGAGGAGGAGGAGGAGGAGGAGGAGGAGGAGGAGGAGGAGGAGGAGGAACAAGTAGCCCCTTTTATACTGGGCCAGGTCTATGGGACAGGGTATACCTGGCTGTTGCCAGGTAAGTGTGGGGTGGAGCATAGACAGAATACTAGCACATATATCAATCCAGATGTTTACTCCAGGTTTTCTTTTGTTTATCCTATGAATCAGCATCTCATGACCCTAGACCTTTGATTCTTGGGAGACAGTGTAGTAGCTATTCCTCATTGTCAACTTGACTATATCTGGAATGAACTGCAATCCAGAATTGGAAGGCTCACCTGTGATCCTAATCTGCAGGCTGAGAAATACAAGTTTCTGACCTGGATCTTGGCATGGAGATCTTAAACATAGTGCCTATGAATTCCAGAAGATTTAGACAGGGAGATCTCTGAGTTCGAGGCCATCTGGGATTAAAGGCATGGTAGCTCAGGCCTTTAATCTGGGCCACACCCTCTGCTAGAGACCTACATGAGTGCTTACACCCTCAGAGCCTTACCTGGGATTACGAACCTCTGTCCTAATCACTAATTCTCAGCCTTTGAAGTTCCTGGCTCAATGTTCTCCTTAGAGCAACACAGCCTCCTGTTTATTATACCTATGAGACACTAGCTACACCTGAGCTAGCACAAGGCAGACCATTGAAGTCCTTTTGATCTGCCAGACCTACTGTTTCCTGAATTAAGAAGGTTACCTGTTGAACAGTGTGAAACATTGAAGCCAACACCCACGGAGTTTTGGGGAAAGGACTTGCCCTTAAAAGCCATATATATATATTGTGGGACCCCGATTGAACTTTACATCTCGTACAGCAATGTTGTCCTGATGTCATTTCTTTCTCACCACCCACCCCTCCCATCCATTCTCAGCTTCTCTTCCCAATTAGCAGTAGCTGCTTGAGGCAACAAAATTTTGCCTGATCAAGGGACTAGATGCAAGAAGATCTCCTGAGATGACCCTGTCTTTGCAAAGCTTCACAGAAAAGGGAAAAAGATGTTATCCGGCACGGTGAGCAACTATAGATGCTAAAGGATATGGACTAAGTGAGGCAGTGTTGACCTAATGCTGAACCCGCTAAGGAGTAGACAGTGGAAAATGGCATGTGAACTTTATAGGCATTTGTCCACGGTCTTTAAGAGCTGACTCAGGTGAAAAGAAAAGGGGTTTGAAAATAGGTGTATGTCCAGTCTTCAAGAGCTGCTTCAAGAATGTATGAAAAATGAGAGAGAAAGAGAGTAGGAAAATGGATTTTAAAACTTGCCTAGGGAAAAGTGGAAATATAGAGAGGTCCTGTTTCTTTCCTCTATGGATCCTACTGGAGATATTGTTAGTACTGTACAGTGTGCTTCCTCTCTGTGTATTGTTTTGTCCTTGGTGCACGAGTTGTCCACCTGTCAATTTGTGTCTGTCTTTGTTTAGTTGTTTGAATGACTCTCGTTCTGTGCTTCATGTTGAAAAGAAAAATTTCATCTTCTGGTAGTCTATCTCTTAATCTAGCCGCACTTTATACAGTGGAGGCTGATTTAAACTGAGTCAAACTTGAGTTAAACATGGCTAAAGAAAAAGGCTGCTTCTTAAAGGGGCAGCATTCTCAAATCTGAGGAAAAGTGGATTGACGGTTATTCTCCTAGAAAAAAAAGTCTCTACAATTGTGAGTTGGGGTTCAAAGTGCTTTTTATTCTCTCAAAATTACAGCTAGAAAAAGGAAAAATTTGTTTGGATTAACTTTATGAGATTCGTGTAATCACTTTAAAGACAACCAATAATTGGTCCTAAAAGTATAAGTATGTTTTACATGTCTTGACTATAGAGTATTGGCTTATAAATTATTGTGCATGATTTAAAAGGTATAAGGTTGGTAAAAAGAGTCTAGTTTAGAGCTTGTAGCTCATGGTTGTAGCCATCTTGTAGATGCAGCCTGATACAACCCAGGAAATACAGGCCTCTAAGATGCTTCTAAATTGGCATGGTGTTTTGTGTGAATCTTAACCTAGAAATTAGACTCATAAGAAATAAAATTTAAAATGATGTCTCTTTAATAAGTTACACTCTCATACTTTTGAGCATAAGAATTGGCAGGCAAACTTTGTGGTGTGAAAGTAATATGGTTGCCATTAATTTGAAAGAAAATAGAATGTTGAAATTGGGTTTTGTTCTCCAAAGTTGTAGTTATGCTATAATATTGCAAGAGAAAATTAAGAGTTACAATAAGGTTTGCCAGTGTGTCATTGGCTGCAGTTTGCAGTCTGGTTGGAGGCTCATGACATTTTGTAATTGGGATGATTTTAAGAGTGATACAGCTGTGGCCATTACGGGCCTGTATTAGTTTGGGTTCTCTAGAGTCACAGAATGTATGGGCAGTCTCTATATAGTTAGGGAATTTGTCGATGACTTACAGTCTATAGTCCAACTCCCCCAACAATGGTCAGCAGCAGCTGTGGATAGAAGTCCAGGGATCTAGCAGTTGCTCAGTCCCACGAGGCAAGCAGGCAAGGAAGAGTGAGTAAATCTTCCTTCTTCCAATGTCCTTATATACATCTCCAACAGAGGGTGTGGCCCAGATAAAAGGTGTGTGCCTCCATGCCTTTAATCCCAGATGATCTTGAATTTGGATATCTCCTTGTCTTAATCTTCTGGAATTCATAGCCACTATGCTTCAAGATCTTCATGCCAAGATCCAGGTCAGAAACTTATATCTCTGAGCCTCCAGATTAGGATCATAGGTGAGCCTTCCAATTCTAGATTGTAGTTCATTCCAGATATAGTCAAGTTGACAACCAGGAATAGCCACTACAGGGCCTGTTGGGACTTTTTCATAGGTTTGTTAGTTAGGTGGTGGGAACAAAATTTAATCCCCCCCCCTAGATTGTAAAAGAGATCTCAGTGGAAGTTTATTTAATAGCAAACAGGCTCCTTTTGACTACTAAGAAAAAAATTAATAGAATTTTTCTGAAACCCTAAAAGTACAGGTTTCTTTTAACACTTAGGTCTGGCTGAAGGCTACTGCTATGCAGGCTACTGCCAGGCAGGATCACTGGGTGGGGTCTGGACTTAGAGACAATAGACTCAGATCAAGAGATATTTACATTTGAGTTGTAAGTTCAGAGGTGCCTCAGTAGAGGCTTGTGAGATGCTGCTTTTGTCTTACAGACCTCACTTACAGAGTTTCTGGCCAAGGAAATATGTTTAACAGATTCATACAGGTGTGATTCAAAATACAGTTCAGATATAGACTTACTTTATGTGAGAAAAAGTGTTTTGTCTCTGCTTCAATACAAGAAGCTAGGACCTTAAATTTTTCAGCATATGTTGTTCATAGGATTTTATTACAGGCCTTTGCTTTATTTTTATTTTCTATATTCTTTGTTTACATCCCAAATGCTTTCCCCTTATCCAGTTCCACCTCCCCATAAGTCCCATAAGCCCTCTTCCTTCTACCCATTCCCTAGTTACCCCCCTCTCATTTCTCTGTCCTGGTACTCCCCTACAATGCTGGATGAATTCTTTCCAGGACCAGGGACCTCTCCTTCCTTCTTCTTGGGAATCATTTGATATGCTAATTGTGTCTTGAGTATTCAGAGCTTCTGGGCTAATCAATATCCACTTATCAGTGACTGCATTCCATGTGTATTCTTTTGTGATTGGGTTACCTCACTTAGGATGGTATTTTCTTGTTCCAACCATTTGCCTAAAATTTTCATGAATTCATTGTTTTTAATTGCTGAGTTCTGTAAATATACCACATTTTCTGTACCCATTCCCCTGTTGAGGGACATCTGGGTTCTTTCCAGCTTCTGGCTATTATAAATAAGGCTACGATGAGCATAGTGGAGCATGTGTCCTTATTGCATGCTGAGGAATCCTCTGGTATATGCCCAGGAGTAGTATAACAGGGTCCTATGGAAATGTCGTGCCCAGTTTTCAGAGGAACCACAAGACTGATTTCCAGAGTGGTTGTACCAGCTTGCAATCCCACCAGCAGTGGAGAAGTGTTCCTCTTTCTCCACATCCTCACCAAAAACTGACTTCTTTGGGCTCTTGGTGTACAGGGAGTGTACATACAAACATGCAGGCCAAACATTCACATACACGCAATATTTACAAAAAGAGTCTGAATGTAAGTCTGGGTGTGATGGTACAAACCTTTATAAACACTCAGGAAACAGAAACAGGTACATCTATGACTTCAGCTGGGGCTACATAGTGAGACTGTGTCTCAAGAGAAAAAGAAGAAAGAGAAACCACCAAGTGTAGTAGGGTATGCTTATAAGCAGCTGAGGCAGGAGAATTGTATACTATAATAGTGTAAGTATCATCTTTCCTATGTGAACTCCCATAGAATGACACAGAGATTATATTCATTAATAAGCATCAAGAATTATAGCTGAGCAGATATTCATCTATTCTGAGTCTACTATGATGGCCTGGCCTATTTTCCAGCCACATGCCCTGCTACCTGCCATCTTAGTCTTGCCCTGGATGCTCCTGCTCCATTCATCTCCTCATGGAGACTCCCTCATGACACCCTTCTTGATCTCTCATTCCACCTTCAACCCCTCACTGGGATGGAAAATCCCATTTTATCTCTCCTGCCCAGCTATTGGCTGATTAGATCTTTACCAACTGACCAGGTCAGCTCAGTCAATGGGTTCTCCAGGGAGGGAGCAAGGATTGAAAAGAAAAAGGCCATTAGACAGCACTATAACATGACCCAAGTCAATTCTAAAGCTGAAGGCAGGATTTTTTTTTTTTGCACTGTGCTTTTATATCATTCTAAGTACATACAAAGAATACAACCAGTCCTAAGATATAAACAAAGTAGTTAAGGAACAAACAAAGCACAAACAAAGTTGTCAAGGAACAAACTGATAATCAAAGTAATCAAACAGGCAATAAACAAAGTCTCCATGGTCTCTGGGTCTAGGGGTTTATCAGGATGATCTTCCTAGAAGAGGCCTCAAAAGCCCTCAACAATTAACTAATCAGAGGTGATGGAGAACAATTTTTACACAACATTGAGACAGGAGACGCTTCAACAATTATGACACTGCAAACATCTTATAGCAATTAGGTGTCCTTGCACAGAAATCAGCATTTGAATACACATGTGCCAAACCATCTCATGATGATATAATGCTTGACGCTAGCCTACTTTGCACAGTACAGGGTGTCCCTGGAGTACATGGCAAGACCCAGGCTACAGTGAGATACTCTCTCAAAAAAGCCAAAAAGATAAAACAATGAAAAGATTAAATCTTAAGCAATAAAAAGTAAAACTAGAAGGCTATAGATTTTAACTTTTGCATAGTGACATGTCTTAATATGTCTTAGTTGGCTGGCTGAATAGGGCATGGCTTTAATTCCAGCACTGCGGAGGCAGGTGTGTGTGTTTGTAGTGTGTGTGTGTGTAGGCAGTGTCTCTGAGTTCAAGTCTCTGCAAAGAGAATACAGGGGGAGACACGTGTATTTGCTTTCTTTTCTAGTAGTGGTTTGTTTTATCCCTTAACTGGGGTTGCTCTTCAGAATTTTACTCATATTGTCTAGTCTGAAAAGAAGAGTAAAAGGTCACTGCTCTAGGCCATCAAATTCCTTTAGGAAAGCATTGAACTTTTGTGGAAACAAAATCTTTACTGCTTAGAGAGGGTTAAAAACTTGAATTGGCCTTGTGTTGTGGGAGCACAGGCCTTTGATCCCAGGTCTCTGGAGCAAGGGGCAGGCTGATCTCTAAATTCCAGGCCAGCCTGGTCTACACAAGGATTATCAAAACATCCAGTGCTACACAAGGAACCCTGTGAGTTGGGGAGGTGGCTGAGGGTGAGGCATGGCAAAAAAACAAGAACACTAAACCTCACAAGGTAGGTGGGAGTTTTTTTTTTTTTTTAATTTGTCTTGTAAGAAGGAAGCGAACTGAAGCCTTTTGAATAGAACTTCCATTTTGAATAGGAATCAGATAAAGTTTAAGTTCCCAAAGACCTACCTAGTTACCATCATGTTTGGCAGAAAGAGACAAGTAAGTGGCAACTGACATCCTAGTTTACAAGTTGAGATATAAATGCTGGGCAAGTGGCCCACCATAGTTCAGTAACCCAGCCTATGGGAACAGACAAGATAAGTGAAATGCAAAGACATGTTCCTAAGGAAGTCCCCCATCTCTAAATCTGCCCCTGCTCTGCTTAAGACAGCTCTCTCTATTTTCTGCTTTAAACAGTTCTCCAAGCAGTTCTGTCTTGCTAATCTATAAAAAAAATTCTCTGGATCGGATATCTCTTGTAGATCATAACCGACACTTATTTCATATATCAATCCAGATGTTTACTCCAGGTTTCCTTTTGATTATCCTATGAATCAGCATCTCATGACCCTAGGCCTTTGATTCTTAGGAGACAGTGTAGTGGCTATTCCTTATTGTCAACTTGACTATATCTGGAATGAACTGCAATCCAGCATTGGAAGGCTCACCTATGATCCTAATCTGCAGACTGAGAAATACAAGTTTCTGACCTGGATCTTGGCATGGAGATCTTGGACATAATGGGTATGAATTCCAGAAGATTAAGACAGGGAGATCTCTGAGTTCAAGGTCCTCTGGTATTAAAGGCACAGTGGCACAGGCCTTTAATCTGGTCCACACCCTCAGTTGGAGACCTACATAAGGACATTGGAAAGAGTGAAAACTCACTCTTCATTGCCTGCTTGCCTTGTGGTACTGAGGAACTGCTCGATCTTTGGACTTCCATCCACAGCAGCTGTTTAACATTTGGGGGCAGTTGGACTACAGACTGTAAGTCATCAACAAATTCCCTACCTATGTAGAGATAACCATATGTTCTGTGACTCTAGAGAACCATGACTAATACAGACAGCAAGCACATTTTCTTTTTTAACATTGCAAAAATGATTCAGAGATCTGCCTGCCTCTGTTAAACACAGATGATAAGCTAGCTCGGTGGGACCCTGCCCTGAAATTACCATTTCTACCAAGAGTGGGCCTAACCTTGTTCTGTCCCAGGCCTACCCTAAACTCAGGAATCTGTCTGCCTTTGTAAGCAGGAAAAGCTTAGGGAAGTGATCTCTCCTGCCATCATCACTCTCTGAATTGCTTTATCCCCTTCCTTGGAATCCTCTGACAATTTGTCTCACAGCAAAGCTGCTTTTGTTCTTTTGATTTGTGAAGCCCCTCATGTAATTCATATTGTGTCCTTATATTTTGCATAGTTGAGAAATGTATCTTTGAACTAAGGATTTTAGAGTTCTTTTCTGTCAGGAGCCATAATGGGACAAGCTAATATACTAGCAGGTGATCATCCTGAATTGGCCTGCTTCAGATTATTATATAATCTGCTACAGGTGAGTCCTCACTAAGCAAGGCTATGAGGAATTCATTTTAGGAAAGATTCCTGCTATTAATATACCTTTCCTATTATTATTAAATGTATATAATAATCAATAAGTAATAGCACACCCCTTTGGGGCAGATCTTCTCAGATCCACAGTGATATACTTATAGTGATGCTATGTATACAAATAGATGACTTAAGTTTTAATGATGATCCTACAAGAATTCTTAAAATTATATATGTGATTATTTAGCTGTTTTAAAACAGGACTGCTATTAGGTCCTTTTCTGATAGTCACATCTGCAAGGAGAATTCTGCCAGTCTCCCAAGAATCGCCAATTAATTGCTCCTTAGATGGTAACCCGACTTTCTCCTACTCAGCACATTCCAAGAGGTTGTAAAACAATTAACCAAATGTCATAAAAAGTGAACTAGGATTTATTATAGGTACAAGGACAGAAGACAAAATATTGACTGGGTTTATCTATACAACACGTCTCTAATGACTTAGTTTATAAACTTTAGTTTTAAACTTTCATTGAAATTGTAGAGCTCAGACAGATGATAAATGTTTAGCTAGATAATAGCTCCTAATGGATGTGCATGTAAACATTCTCTTTTGTAACTTCTATTTCAATTAATGATTTGATTTTTGTGTGAACTTGTGATGAACTTTGTAACATGATCATGTATTCTGAAAGATATATAAGTACTGAAGACAAAAGAGAAAGTCTCTCTCTGTCTCTCATTCCCTTTCCCCACCTAGAAGCATATTTCCCTGTCTCCACTTGGGATCTTTCTGCTTTTCCCTCTTAGATAGCTTTCATAGGAAACTTTTTACAACTTAGCAATAAACTATAATCACTTCTATAAGTGTCCCTTTTTCTTCCTGAGACTTCTGACTATCAGGCTGGAAGTTAGAGCTCAGCACTTCCTGCTGAGATAGAACAAAGGTCACATTGCTTAACCCTCCCCTGTTAGGCTACAGGTGTTAATCACCTAACCCAGTAGTCTTTTACCCTGAGAAAGAGCAAGAAAGTTGTTGGGACTCTTCAGAATGTTCACCAGATTCCAGTACAGTTAGAAAGCTAGAAAGCACTGAGACCCTCAGACTTCAAAGCCATCAACAGAGTCCTACTCTGTGCCTCCACCACTACCTTCTCTGGGTCAGGAGGCTCCAGGTACTATTTTCCATAGCCTTAAGTGCTGCCCTGAAGGTTCCAGAATTTGCCATTTTTAGGAGATATTAGCTACACCTCCTCACCTCCCAAACTTGTGCAGTCTCTGATTATCTGGAGTCTTTAGCATTAGTTAACAAGGAGGACAGTCTAGTTAGTTGAAATGAGTGCCTGCTAGTCTTGTCCCAGAGGCAGGAACCATGTCTGGCTGGATCTGCCAAATCCTGATGGGTGGGAATATGGAACTGTAACTTGGCACAGATGTTTATGTCTTCAGGCTTAAATTCTTTCTGTTGATATTCTGGCATGGGCTTGCAATTCAGCTCCCAAGTTTTGTAGCACTGATCACTCGGTAGAGGCCTGACTAAAATAGACTTTTGTCGTCTACTTATGAGTCCCTAAAAGCAGTCAGTTCCCATGAATGTGTTGCTGTCCCCCACTGGTCAGGTTTTCCTGCCTAATTCAAATAAAGATCCTGCATGGCTTGGATTGTTTTGGATTTTCAGTTCCCAATAGTTTGTTCTTCAAGACAGGATTTCTCTGGGTAGATTTGGCTGTGCTGGAACTTGCTCTTTTAGATCAGGCTGGCCTCAAACTCAGAGATGCTGCTTGCCTCCTGAGTGCTGGAATTAGAGGTGTGTGCAGGATTTTTAAAGATTCCTTATTCTAATCAACATAAATTTCATCGTATTTGATAGAGGAGACACATATTTACTGTCCCTTACCATGGGGAATTCCAGGTTGATTGATGGTCCTTTGTACCTGCAAGAACACCTAGTGCTCCTGCTGTTGACCTCAGCAAATGGTACTAACCTTGCAAGAGATTTTAGGTTTCCAGTGTCCTCCTTCTGGCCCCACCCCCACCATCCCAGGCAAGCAGCCTGGGAGAAGCTCTACCTTCTCAGGCATGCCTAGTCTGCATCCCTATGACTTCAGAATGATAACCAATGGTTATCAGCTGGTACCTACTAGTCTCTGCCAAAGCTCAATCTGGAAACCTCTTGAGTGCAGCTGTGCTAGTGAATTACCAGTGTCTGGGTCAAGCTCTCCTGGGGTGGGTGGGACATTCTGGCTGGTTGGGGAGGCCACAGTCAGAGCTTTACCTGCCTACCCTTTTCCAGGATCTGAGCAGCTAGTAGGACTTCAACTTGTCCTCACCTCTTTATAGAGTTCAAGGAGGAGAGTCATCACTGTGGCTTTGGCATCCCACACAAGAGGTATGAAAGCCAGGACCAACCCCAAGGTGGTGGCATATATATAATATTCTCGCAAGGAAGAGAATGACACAGCAGGGTGGGGAAAGTTAGAGGCCACTGGGGTCTGCAGATGGTGTGCATGTGTGTGTGTGTTTGTTCTCTCACACAGTGAAAGCTTCAGCCTTCTCTCTCTGACCCACCATCATTCCCCCTCTCTCCCTCTCCTCTGTTCTCCCTTCTCCCTCTCTTTTCTCATAACCTCTTCCCTCTCTTCTTCTCTCTCCTCTCTCCTTCTCTCTCCTCTCTTCTTCTCTCTTTTACTCTTCTCTCTCTTCTCCTCTCTCAACCCCTCTGTCTTCTTTTCTTGGTCTCTCACTCCATCTCTCCCTCCATTGCAGTCCATTTTCTCCTTCTCCCTTTTCCCTTTCCATTCCATGTTCTCCCCTACAACATTCTTGACTCCCCTTCCCCTCCTCCTATACCTCTACCCTTCCCGTTCTCCCCAGTCCTGATAAGGTGCATATCTTTTGGACAAAGTGGGCCTCAAATTTGCTATGGAGTGCAGGGTGATTTTGAACTCCTGCCTCCTGTGTCTACCTCCCACAGACTAGCATTGCTACTGAACATCACCATGACCATTTTTCCTCTCTCTTTCCTTAGCCACTGGAAAAATGGAGTCCACCACCTCAACCAGGTGAGTGCTTTCCTATGTTTTCTAGAAGAAAGAAAATGGGACTCAGGTGAAGAGTGAGTTGGGCAAGAGGAGCATTGACTACTGCATTCAAAATGCTGTTTTCCCTATGGAATGCCACTGCTCAGGGAATGAGGAAGGAGAGCAGTTGGGGACCCCTAACTCTTCCTAGTCTCTGAGATGAGGTCATCTCTTCCATCTGTTCAGGAAGCATTTTACCATCAATGACTTTGAAATCGGTCGTCCTCTGGGCAGGGGGAAATTTGGCCGTGTATACCTGGCTCGACTCAAGGAAAATCATTTCATTGTGGCCCTCAAAGTCCTCTTCAAGTCTGAGATAGTGAAGGAGAGACTGGAGCACCAACTTCGCAGGGAAGTGGAGATCCAGACACACCTACAGTAAGTGTGGTCTATGTGGAACTCAGAGCTGCCCTTGTCTAGCATTGCTTCCCTTTTGCTGCCCTGACCTGTCTCCTGGGTTTGAACATGCCAGGTTCAAGTGTCTACACAGGTACAAGTCAGAGGCCAGCCTCCAGTTTTGCTCCTCAGGTGATATACATCTCCTGTATTAAAAAGACATTCCTTTGTCCTGAGCACCTGGGAAACAGGAGCATGTAGATCCCTAAATTTGAGGCCCACTTGCTGAGTTCCAGACCAGTCAGGGTTACACAGTGAGAGTCTGCCTCAAAGGTAATTGATTTTATTTTATACCTACTTGTTTGCTTGCTTGCTTATTTTAGTTTTGGTTTTGGTTATTTGGGGACAGGGATTCTCTGTATAACCCTGGATGTCCTGGAATTCACTCTGTAGATCTGGTATGCTGCTCTTGAACTCCCAGATTTGTTGCATCTGGCTTTGGAGTGCTGAGATTAAAGTCTTGCATTGCTCAGCCCCTTTTTTTATTTTATTTAAGTTACAGGGTGTGGTGTCACATGGGCTACATGTGAGGCACAGCACACATGTGGAGGACAACTTGCAGGAATTAGTTTTTTTCCTTCCACATACAGATTCTAGAAATAAAACTCGGGTTGGTAGGCTTGGCAACAAATGTCTCTGCAGTGCTGTCTTGCCTGCCTTGGCCCTTCCTTCCTCCTTCAGGCATCCGAATATCCTTCGCCTGTACAACTACTTCCATGACGACATTCGGGTGTACTTAATTCTGGAATATGCTCCAGGAGGTGAGCTCTATAAGGAGCTTCAGAGAAAACAGAAGTTGACCGAACAGCGTACAGCCACGGTGAGGGGAGCTCTGGGAGCAAGGAAGTACTCAATGATGTCTGTCACTAATCGTGGCTGTCATTATACCCATCCCAAGTCTTCTTGAATTACCATTTTCAGCAGTACTGTGGGATGTGGAATGGGGGAGCATGCAGGCCATAATATGCACATATAGACTTCATGAGATAACTTGGAGAGGACTCCTTTCACCTTTGTGTGGCTTACAGGGATGAAACTCAGGTACCAGGCTTGTACAGCAAGCCCTCTTACACACCAAGACATCTTGCTAGCCTTCATCTCTCTTTTTGTTCCGAGATAGAGGAAATCTTCCTAGATAGCTCAGGCTGAAATTATTGTAAAAAATGAGATTCCATGGCAGTCATAACATTCATGTCTCTTCTAAGTCACAGGGAAACTGAAAGTTTTCTCCTGACCATATTGCTTTGGTTCACACAGATAATAGAGGAGTTGTCAGATGCCTTGACCTATTGCCATGAGAACAAAGTGATTCACAGGGACATCAAACCAGAGAATCTCCTGCTGGGCCTCAGGGGTGAGGTGAAGATCGCAGACTTTGGGTGGTCTGTGCATACCCCCTCTCTCAGGTAGGTTGGATGGGATGGGGGTGGGACCCTCAGAATAGTGAGGCATTTCCCAAGTGAATTCATCTCACAATGAAGATTCAGATATCAACTGTGTCTTGGGACTAATAAGCACCTTTTCCAAATATACACCTTAAAATGCACTTGCAGATGGCAAGAATTAAGTGGTTGGGGTGATGAACTTGGTAGATAAGAGCAGTTCCTTTGTGAGCAAGAAAACCTGACTCTAGATGGAAAAAAATTGCAAATCTCTGGCTATGACTATGGGGAAGATCCTACAAACTGGGCAGTCAGACTAGCAGAAATGACTGGGTTATGTTCCGTGAGACCTTGCCTTAAAGGAATATAGTGGAGAGCTTAATAGACACTGAATGTCCTCCTTTGTCACTGTTAGTATGTGTCTGTGGGCATACACACACACACACACACAAACACACATACACACATACACACACACGCATACACCTAGAGCTTGGCTTTTCTTTCCTAGTATTTATCAGTGTTTAGTGTTTGCCTTTGCCAGTAAGATTCTATGTAAAATTTGCAAGCGTCTCAAGATGGAATTTCTCAATGTTGATGAGCCTATCATTCCTCGGTGCGTCATGAAACACATGCCATTATTATATATGTAATAAATCTTCCTCACTCATTGACTCTGTAGACTGCCTGGCTGCCTTTAAACTTACAGCAATCCTATGATGATATGCTACATGTGATATGCTACACATGACTGAGTAATTTTAAAACATGGACTTAACATACCTTCCCTTACAATATTTACTTCCTCTGAGTTAGTTTAGGTTTTTTTTTTTTTTTTAACTTATGTGGATGTTTTGCCTGCATGAGGGATTTCTGCACCATTTTTCATACCTTGTTCCCTTGGAAGCCAGAAGAGTACATCCAATAGTTATAAGCAGCCACATAGATTCTGAAAATCCATCCAGGGTACTTTAGAAGAACAGACAGTACTCTAAAGCACTGAGTCATCTCTCCTGTCCTGCATTGTGTGACTGACTGGGGGTTCATTCTAGCTTCAAACACACAATGCTCTTCCTGTTGCAACTTTTCCAAATGCCAAAATTAAGAGATATGAGCTTCTATTATATCTATCTGCTTTTCCTGACTCTTAAAGAAAAAGAAAAATCTGTGTTTATTCTCATGTGAGAGTGCAGGCACACATGAGTCATGTTGTATCTTGGGGGGCATCATGTCAGAAGACAGCATCAAGACAATCCCTCACCTTCCACCTTATTTGAGACAGGGTTTTTGTTTGCTGGTTCATACTTGGCTAGCTGATCTAAAGACTTTCTATGATTCTCCTCTGCCTCCCATCTCACTGTAGGAGTTCTAGGACTATAGACATGCACTGGGTTTCATGTGGGTACTGGAGTATAGAACTCAGGTTCTCAGGAATTCCCGCTGCAAGTGCTTTACCTCATGACTAATATCCTATACCCCCTGTGATTCTTCAACCACATTAGCAGTTGGTATATGTGAACAGTTCTCCCTGCCTCAGCCATGCACAGAAGGGGACTCTTCAAGAAGTCCCAGTGTCTAACATTTCCTTGGAAACTAAATATGGAAGATTTCACTCCTGAGCTTATGCACAGTGCTCGCTTTTGTGTCCTGCTCTAGGAGAAAGACAATGTGCGGGACTCTGGACTACTTGCCCCCGGAAATGATAGCGAGGAGAATGTACAATGAGACAGTTGATCTGTGGTGTATTGGGGTGCTCTGCTATGAGCTGCTGGTGGGAAAGCCCCCGTTTGAGAGCAACACCCACAGCGAGACATACAGACGCATTTGCAAGGTATGATGAAAACACACACACACACACACACACACACACACACACACACACACACACTATATTCACCAGGAAGCCAGGCAATGATGGATCCTGGGTGGGCTTTCGGAAATGGAGCATGTACAAAAGAGTATCTACTAATAGGCAAAAGGGTGCCATGAGGAGACTTATAAAACAGGGGGGAGATTACCCAATGAGAATAACTAGATTCTATTTTTCTTCCCCTGGTATATTAGGTGGATTTCAAGTTTCCTTCATCAGTGCCTGCAGGAGCCCAGGACTTGATCTCCAAGCTTCTTAGGTACAATCCCTCAGAGAGGCTGAGCCTGGCCCAGGTCCTGAAGCACCCCTGGGTCAGGGAACACTCTCAAAGGATCCTGCCTCCCTGTTCTCTGATGGCTTCCTGAGCCCTGTCTGTTTTTATTCCTATGTGTTTCTTCAGGAAGCTCTCCAGTCTCGGTTTGTTACTGCATGTGGTTTGCTTATTTTCTCTTTTATGAAGCAAAAATAAATAAAACTGATTAATGTACTATCAGTCTTTTTGCTTGAGTGAGATAGTATGTGGATTGGATGGAAACATTTGTTATACATGAGTGATATGGGTGGATTCCAGGGGCCCACATCAGGTGACTCCCTCTATTGCTCTCCCTCTCATTTTTCGAGAGGCTAGGTCTCTGAACTGAACATGAAACTCACCAAATTGGCTTGGCTGACTGATACCTGAAACAGCGTGATCCTGCTATGTCCAGCTCCCCACACACAGATTCACTAAAGTATGTCCAGCCTGTACCAGTGTGTTGGGGAGCAAACTCAGTCCCCAGTCCTCTGCACATGGACAGAGGCACATCCATGCTCACACATACAAAATACACAATAAATGAAATTGTTGGGAATCAGAGAGCTTGGCTCAACACCCCCGGCTGAGCTTTTTGCACAGATTTCTTGAGAGCAATACATCACGTGGCTTAGCTTGAGTCCTGCCTTCCTGCCTGGTGTGGTACAGACTTCCCAGGTGCCTGATCTATGACTATAATTGTTTTCTCCTGTTCCTTCCCTGGCCTCTAGTATATATATATATATTGCTGGTCTCTCCGTAAAGCTTTGGCATTCTCCTTACAGGATGACACATGTCTGTGTTTTTTGTTAATCCCCCAGGCCTACGCCCAATAGGGCACACTATACACACACACACACACACACACACACACACACACACACACACACTCCAGTCTACATTTTACACAGAATGTCAGTCTCACACAGTCCCCAAATCCTCCTGTGCAGTGTGCATTGTTGTTTGATGGTTCTGAAGCCAAGCCTGGTGACCCATACCTACAACCTTAAGTGTTCAGGAGGCACAGACAAGATAAGTTCAGTTCAAGGACAACCTGGCCAATTTAGCAATTTTTATTATTATTTTAGTACCAAGGCTTAAGTATTTCTTCATAGCAAAGGAAAATGAAGTAACATGCATTCCTTGTTTGAATGGAAATCTTTGATGTTTGAAATATGCACGTTTTACTCCTAATTTCTCCCCTTAAATATCCTTCAGTCATGGAATGACAGTTTACTTTTTTTTGTCCCTTAGATGATCTATAAAAACAGGTTACAAATATGTCTTAGTTAGGGTTCTTACTACTGTGATAAAACACCATGACCAAAAGCAATGTGGGCAGAAAAACACTTATTTGTCTTCTAGGTAGGTAACAGTCAGTCATCAGAGGACGTGGAGTTGGGAACTCAAGACGAGAATCTGGAAGCAGGAACTGAAGCAGAGGCCATGAAGCAATGATGATTGCAGGCTTGTGCCTTATTTCCTTATGGCTTGTTCAACCTTCTTATACAACCCAAACCACATGCTCAGAGGTGGAGGCAGCACCACCCACAGTTGGCTGGAACCTCAGACTGCATCACTAGTTAAAAATACCACACTGGGGTGGAAATGAAGCACAACTTTAACCCCAGGGAGGCAGAGGCAGGTAGATCTGAGTTCAAGTTCAGCCTGGTCTATAGAGAGGGTTCCAGGATAGGCAAGGTTACACGGAGAAATCATGTCTTAAAACCTATAAGTAAAGCCTCACTGACTTACCTACAGGCCAACATGCTAGGGTTTTTTCCTCTGTTGAGATTCCTCTTCCAAAATAGGCCTAGGTTTGTGTCAAGTTGACAAAATTGAGCAGCACTAAAATACTGTTTCCTACTCTGCCCTAGTACAGGTGGTGGAACCTTATGTCTCTGTACAGGGAATACAAACACTCCAATGCTTAACTTTGTGCAGGTCCACTTTCTTGTCTCAAAGGAAGGTCTCACTGCATCACCCAGGCAGCCTTGTCCTTACTATCTTCCTGCCTCATCCTCTAGAAGTTACATCATAGATGGGTAGGACTATATTTAAGTACTAAAGGAACACTCGAGGTTCAATAATTTGCTAGTGGGTAATAATGGCTCAGTGGGTGTGAGCACTTGTTGCAAAAGATAGGGACTTTTGTTCAGATTCTCAACACCCACATGAAAAGTTTATGTGCAATGCAATAACCCCACTACTGTTGATCAGAATGAGCAGAACAACTGGGTCCCAGTTCCAAGTACACTGAGAGATGGTGACTTGGGGATAAAGCAATGATAGAGCAGGCCCCTGCAGTGTCCTTTCTATTCTCTTACATGTAAGCTCATGCATATACACACAAGTTTATGTCTCACATACATTGTTGCACACCTCACAATTGAATAACTTTGACTACATGATCTTGTTTTTTTTGGTAGAGGCCTTATGTAGGCCTGGCTGAACCCTGAAGTCCTGATCCTCATGCTTGGACTTCTCAAGTGCATGCAAGTGCAAAGGCTATTAGCTAATTGTTTTGCTTTTGAGAAAGGATCTCACTATGAAGCTGACTAGCCTGAAACTTGCCATGTAGAATTGGTTGGCCTCAGACTCAGAGAGGTGGCATTAACAACACGCCCTACCATACCAGGCCATAGAGCTAAATTAGAAGGCATGTATGTATGTATGTATGTATGTATGTATGTATGTATGTATTTGCTTGGTTTCATTTGTATGTGTACTACAGCATGAAGGTGCTTGAAGATGGCCAAGAGGATGTTGGTTCCTCTGGAATGGGGTTTAAGATGGTTTTGAGCAATCTGATGTAGGTATAGGATATGGAACCCGGGTCCTTTCCCTTGCAGATAGCAGCCAATGTTCTGAATCACAAAGCCATCTCTCCATTGCACAGCTAAATTGTCAACAGGACGGCCTATGTTTCTTCCTTCGTAGCAATATCAAGAGATGAACCCAAAAAAACTCTTTTAGCTACTGAATCAATATAAGGTATTCACTATCCTCAATTTGGAGACTGTTCAGCATTCTTAGTTATTTGTTTGAAATCGGGTTTACCCATGTAACTCTGGTTGGATGGGAATTCACTGTGTAAATTAGACTAATCTACACATTTTCTGCAATCTTACCCTTAACGTTTAGAGCTCTCTAGGTTATCCAGTATCCTCTTTTGGCTTTCATTTTTTGGTTAGATATTTGCCGTATTTACATTTCCTCATTACCTCTTTGTAAAACCCCTATCTGTCCCCCTCCCTATGCTCATGCCCTCTCCCAAAATTTCTTGACTTGCATTCCAGTATCAGGCCTTCAAAGGACCAATAGCCTCTCCTCTCATTGATGTCTCAGGTGGCCATCTTCTACATATATAGCTGGAGCTATGGATCCCTCCATGCATACTCTTTGGTTGTTGGTTTAGTCCCTGGGAGCTCTAGGGTACTGGTGGTACATGTTAGGAGTGCACACCTCTTCAATTCCTTGGTTCCTGTGTCTAGCTGCTCCATTGGGGTCCATATGCTCAGTCTATTGGTTGGCTATGAGGTGTGGGTATTTTGATCCACTTTCCAGTAAGGATCAAAGTATCCACACTTCGTCTTCCTTCTTCTTGTGCTTCATGTATTCTGAGTTTTATCTTGAGTATTCAGAGCCTTTGGATGAATGCATACTGTCTATGTTCTTTTGTGATTGGGTTACCTCACTAAGGGTATTGTTTCCTTGCTCCATGCATTTGCCTAAGAATTTCTTGAATTCATTGTTTTTAATAGCTGAGTAGTACTCCATTGTGTAAATGTACAACATTTTCTCTATCGTTCCTCTGCTGAGAGACCTGTGTGTTCTCTCCAGCAGCACCCCTCCATGGCCTCTGCATCACTGGCTGGCTCCAGGTTCCTGCTGTTTGAGTTCCTGTCCTGACCTCCTTGAAAGATGACAGTGATGTGGAAATGAGAGCCAAATAACATCCTTTCCTCCCCAAGTTGCTTTTGGATGTGGTCTTTCATTACAGCAGTAGAAACCCTCATGTAACCTCCATGTTCCATTTTATTTGGAACACTTTGAAGCCTCATATTGATATTTTTGTTATTTTACTTTTAAGACACAGGTTTATCTGAAATGAATGAATAATGCCACTAAAATTGCTACATCAGTATGATTTTTTTCCTTGGCAAGATCTGACCAAAATTGTTTTGTGTACTATGTCACAAATCCCATAAAATCTTTTCAACATTTTGGCCTTGACTTAGTCATCTAACTTCTAAAAGGTAAATTATGGGGCAAAATGCTTCAGAGGATAAGATCACTTGATGCTGATTAGAAGACCTGAGTTCCATTCCCAGGAACATGACAGTTCACAACCATCTACAGCTTCAGTTCCAGAGTATCCAATACCCTCTGTGGACCAAGGCATAAACATGATATACATGGATAAAGGCAACTTTTTTTCGATATAGTTTTTTATTTACATTTCAAATGACTTCCCCTTTTCTGGCTCCCCACTCCCCGAAAGTCCCATTAGCCATTTTCCCTACCCCTTTCTCCCCATCCGACCCTTCCCACTTCCCTGTTCTGGTATTCCCCTATACTGCTGCACCGAATCTTTCCAGAACCAGGGGCCACTCCTCCGTTCCTCTTGGACATCAATTAATATGTGGATTATATCTTGGGTATTCCACATTTCTAGGCTAATATCCATTTTATCAGTGAGTGCATACCAAGATTGATCTTTTGAGACTGTGTTGCCTCACCTAGTATGATGTTCTCCAGATCCATCCATTTGTCTAAGAATTTCATGAATTCATTGTTTCTGATGGCTAAATAGTATTACATTGTGTAAATATACCACATTTTTTTAATCCATTCCTCCAGTGAGGGACAACTGGGTTCTTTCCAGTTTCTAGCTATTACAAACAGGCTGCTATGAAGATAGTGGAGCATGTGTCCTTATTGCATGCTGGGGAATCCTCTGGGTATATGCCCAGGGGTGCTATAGCAGGGTCCTCCAGAAATGTCATGCCCAGATCTCTGAAGAACCGCCAGACGGATTTCCAAAGTGGTTGTACCATCTTACAGTAACTATGGCAGATATGACAACTGACAAAGAAAAACACATGAACATTTTCCCTGTTTTAAATCACTTTATTAACACTTTTTTATTCTAGTTTATGTTTATGACTACTTTGCCTATATGGATGTCCTTGCCACATACATGCCTGGAGTTTATGGGAATGATGAGCATCCATGTGAAGGCTGGGTATCAGATTGTGGTCCTTTATTAGAACAAGTGCTCTTTGCCATTGAGGCAACTCACATGCCATGAAAAATCCTTTTATTTTGTTGTGACGTTTTAATGGCAACAAACTCATTTCTTCAAATTATTTTGTCTACCAAGGCTGAACTCGCATTCATAGTGATCTGCCTGCCTGCTGAGATTATAGTAATGTACCAGCATGCCTAGCATCAAATTTTATACATCTGTATTTAGACTTGTACAGATGTCAGTGCAATGCCTTCAGATGCCAGAAGAGGGAATCAGGATCCCCTGGATTTGAGGGTTTCTGGTAGTTTAGAGAAACGAACCAAATGTTGGGGTGGTAGGAACTCAATCAGGGTCTTCTCAAGGAACAGCAAGGGCTCTTAGCTACTAAGCTCTCACCATGCCTCAGACATGAAATAAGCAGCAAGTCATTATGTTTGCTGTCAACTGAGATACCCAAATTTGGGACTCATGAACTACAGGACCATTTCACTCTGATACACACAGGCCTGTGGGCTAAGCAGACTTCAAAGTTTCTTACATCACCAAGGATATTATCACCATAGTAGCTAAGTGTTGACAGTTCCACTGCGCCAAGGAAAAGAATTGTAGGCACGATTTTTTCATATAGATTTCCTACTATGTTCAACCTATTTGACTTGAGTGATGGTCATTGTGCTTAACCCAGAGGGAACCAGTTACATTCATTTAAGAATTTTTGAAGATGGGCGGTGGTGGCACATGCCTGTAATCCCAGCACTCTGCCATGCAGAGGCAGGCGGATTTCTGAGTTTAAGGCCAGCCTGGTCTACAGAGTGAGCTCCAGGACAGGCAGGACTATACAGAGAAATCTTGTTTTGAAAAAAAAAAATATATATATATATAAAAGAAAAAAAAGAACCTTTAAATATTGGATTTCAGTATAACAAGGCTCTCATATATGTATATGTACATATAAATATATATATATTTACATATTTAACATGGACTATAATATGTAAAGGCTTTCCCACATTGCTTATATTCACAGGGTTTCTCTTCAGTATGTGTTCTCTGAAGTATTCTCTCCAGCATTATTTTTTGTGAATCTGGAGATAACAGTGACATGCAAAGACTTCCATATTGAATACCTTCGTAGTGTTTCTCTCCAGTATGAATGGTTTTATGCCTTTGTCACATTGTTCACCTCCATAAGGTTTCTTTCTAGTATGTGTTCTTTTATTCAAAGATGATCGTGTTATGAAAAGGGTTTCCCACATTGATTACATTCATAGTGTTTCTCACCAATGTTTTCTTTCATGTATTCAGAGATAATTATGTTGTGAAATGGATTTATCACTTTTACCATACTTGTACGATTTATCTCTAATATATGTTCTTTTCCACATGAGATCACTATGATGTCCAAAAACCTTACTACATTTCTTATGTTCATATGGTTTCTGTACAGTATGAGTATTTTCATAGTGATGAAGTCTAGAGAAATATGCAAAGATGTTACCATGCTAAATACCTTCATAGGGTTCCTCTCCCAGATTGATTATGTTTCAGTAGATTATTTTGATTTTCAAAGGCTTTACCACAGTGATTACATTCATAGGGCATCTTCAGTATGAAACTTTTTATGGTTTTGGAGCTGATGGTGAAGTGTGTAAGCTTTAAAAGATTGATTACATTCATAAGGTTTCTCTCCAGTATGTGTTCTTTTATGCACACACAAAGCAGAGTGATATGAAAAGGCTTTACCACACTGATTACATTCATAAGGTTTATCTCCACTATGTGTTCTTTTATGCGATTGGAGACTACTGCTTTGTGCAAAGGCTTTATCACATTGATTGCATTTGTAGGGTTTCTCTCCACTATGTGTTCTTTTATGTAGTTGGAGACTAGAACGTTGTGCAAATGTTTTATCACATTGATTACATTTGTAAGGTTTCTCTCCAGTATGAATTCTTTCATGAGATTGAAGATGACTGTGAGATGCAAATGATTTGCTGCACTGATTACATTTATAAGGTTTCTCTCCAGTATGTGTTCTTTCATGTATTCGGAGATGACTCTGTTGTGTATAGGCTTTATCACATTGATTACACTTGAATGGTTTCTCACCTGTATGCATTACTTTATGTGTTTGGAGATGAGATCTTTGTGCAAAGGTTTTACCACATTGATTACATACATAAGGTTTCTCTCCAGTATGTGTTCTCTTATGCAAGACCAAATAAGACTGGTATGAAAAGGCTTTATCACACTGGTTACATTCATAGGGTTTCTCTCCAGTATGCGTTCTTTTATGCCAACGCAAAGTAGATTGATGTGGAAAGGCTTTACCACATTGATTACATTCATAGGGTTTCTCTCCAGTATGTGTTCTGTTATGCAAGCGCAAAGTATTGCGATGTGCAAAGGCTTTACCACACTGATTACATTCATAGGGTTTCTCTCCAGTATGTCTTCTCTCATGTATTCGAAGTTTACTGGGTTCTGTAAAGGCTTTACCACACTGATTACATTCATAGGGTTTCTGTCCAGTATGTGTTCTCTCATGTACTTGAAGGTTACTGGGTTGTGAAAAGGCTTTACCACCCTGATTACATTTGTAGGGTTTCCATCTAGTATGTGATCTCTTATGTACTCGAAGTTTACTGGGTTGTGAAAAGGCTTTATCACATTGATTACATTTGTAGGTTTTCCCTCCAGTATCTGGTCTTTTATGTATTTGGAGACTATTATGACATGCAAGGACTTCACTATGTTGAAAACCTTCAGAGGATTTCTCTTGACTTTGAATTCTTTCATGGTTTTGAAGATGACTCTGACATATGAAGGCTTTATCACATTGTGTATATTCATAAGGTTTCTCCCCAACAGGATTTCTTGCATGCCTGCAATGATAATAGGGACATGGAAGAGTTTGATCACATTCATTACACTGATGAATCTTTTTTTATCTGCATGAATTTATTTTACAATTTGGTCTAACTGTAAGGTAGAATCAGATTGCGAGGTTTTAATCACATTGCTTATAATCTTGGTGTTCCCCTTTATTGTGGGGTGTTTCGCAGCATTAAAGACAGCTGTGATTGTGAAGACATTTATTAAATGGCTCACGTTAATAGCATAATTTCTCTACTTGAAGTTTTCCAGATATTTGAAGAAAACTGCAAGAATTCACAAATATACCACTCTAATTATATCCATAAATTTTCTTACACTGTGAGTCATACTGTTAGTACCGAGACCTGTGATGTCATATAGGCCACAATTAGCACAGTGCAACTATGGGTCTGTTGCCAAGGCAACAGTCGCCAGATACCCAGAATTCAATGGCCCAACATTACCTGTAATTTACTGGATTACCCATATATAATTGGTTAGCGTTTCTCCTCCCCTCTCTTTCTTCTCCTCCTTCTTCCCACCCACTACACATTTTCCTCATCTTATATAAAGCCCCACATGGAACTGTTTGGCCTGGTGTGACCTCCTGCGCAAACAGACCAACTGCATGGAAAAACCAACATTTTGGCGTGCCCATCAGGAGATTCTGCCTGTAGTCACTATAGAGAGAAGAGTGTAGATACCTGCTCAGGCTTGCCTCAAGCAATGTTATACTCGAGTTATCAAGGTGAACCAGGTGTTCTCAGACTGCTCCGTTATGGAGCAAAGATGGTGTGTGTGTTGGGGGGAGGGGGAGGGGAGGGTCACTCCCTGCTGATTCTTTCTTAGGACACAGCCCCACGACCGACCAGCTTGCAGATAAACTGCCTATGTTCTCAGGTTCTGGACACAGGCAGACCCCTGGAGATTTGCACCCCCAGAGATCTTAAGCTTAGGATAATACAGTACCTAGTGAGGTTTTTCTGCCCTGGCAGGCCATGGGGAGTTGCTCCCTCTGCTGCTCTCCAGGCAGGACACAGGTCCCACAACCTATCAGCTGGGAGATGAACCACCTGTGTGCTCAGGTCCTGGGCATAGGCAGACCTCTGGCAGTTTGCACCCCCAAAGATCTTAAGCTCGGTGTGATACAGTACCAAGGGACGCTTTTCTGCCCTGGCAGGCAGCGAATATGGCTGCGGGGATTCCCTCCCTCTGCTGCTCTCCAGGCAGGACACAGGCTCCATGCCCGGCGGTCTGGCAGTTGAAGCACCTATATGCTCAGTTCCTGGGCGCAAGCAGATCTCTGGAGGTTTTCACCCCCAGAGATCTAAAGCTTGGGTGCTACAGTACCTAGTGACACTCTTCTGCCCCGGCAGGCATATGCCCATATGCCTACGGTCAAGCATGCCAAGTACCTCCTGTTCTTGGTGGACACCTTCTTGGGGTGAGTAGAAGCCTTTCCCACCAGTAACAAAAGGGCTCAGACAGTCTCTGATCTCCTCCTCCAAGAGATCATACCCGATTTGGTGTTCCAGCCTCCCTTCAGTCAGACAATGGTCCTGAATTTACTTCCCAGATCTCTCACAGTCTATCTAAGGCCTTAAACATCCCTTGGCATTTTCACATTCCCTACCATCCTCAATCTTCAGGTAAGGTAGAAAGAACTAACCGCTCTTTAAAAACCACTCTTGCTAACTGGTCACAGGAACTTCACCTTGACTGGGTAAAACTCCTACCTCTGGCTCTTTTCAGGCTACGAGCTCTCCCCAAGGGTGACCTCTTCTGATCTCACCCTTTGAACTTATGTATGGATGTCCAGTTTTAACTCCTGGTCTTTCACCTAAATGTTCTCCCCTCCCAGACCACCTACCCACCCCACTGCTTTGCCACCTTTGCTCTCTCCTATGAGACTTTGCTGACCACCATCTAACGCAGCCACAGACTGTCTCCTGTCCACTACCTGTCAACATTGGAGACCAAGTCCTCTTATCCCCTCCAGATCATCGGCCCTTACCCCTCTCTCCCAAATGGCAGGGCCCTTTTAAGGTGATTCTCATGACCCATATAGCTGCTAAACTCGAAGGATTCTCTCATTGGGTCCACCTGTCTCACCTCAAACCTTTCATCCCTCCACCTACAAATGACTCTTCTTCATACATGTCAGCCCTAACAGGACCATACTCTATTAAGCTCCAGGGGACATTGAGACCATCCACCTTGTCCCCAATTCCAGAACATGAGACTCAACTCTGGCAGCTGAGCTCAACCTCATTGGATTAGACATGGGTTTCTTCTCCTACCCTGCTGTTCTACGTTCCCATCCAGGGCAGTCCTTACATCTGGAGATTCAAGGTTCAAGAAATCACCACGGATAACAAACAGTCTTTCCAAATAGGGTCAAGAAACTGCTCCATAGACAGATGCCAGGAACCGCTCCAAATCACGATCATCCCTGTATGTGTTATCCCATCTAAGTATTATGATCTCTATACTTGCTTTCTCTTTGACCAGACAAAAGATTATTGTAAAAAACGACCAGAGGAATATGGGGGCTGCCCATGTTGGTATTGTCAGATACATATGCTAGGATCACTGGTCAATCATTTCTTCTATCAACACCACAAGACACTTTTCTACATACAAGACCCGTGGGATTCCAGGTGGGTGACAGGAGTTGTTGGTAAGCTCTATAGTAAAAACCAGCCCAGTTCCCCAGTAAGTAACATCCATATTCAGAGAAAATATATCTCAATTGCCCAACCACTAGATACTGGAAAAGTAGGGGAGATAATTAAACACTCCTCTGAGGTCCTTGATTCTTTGACAGCACCCTCATAAATGGCACTAACTCGTCATTTCGCCTGTTGCTTCAAACCTTAACCTCAGCATACCAGCTCCTTAATGTCACCAGGCCTGGTTACTTTAAGGATTGTTGGTTATATGTACCCCCGGGAATAGACTCAAAACTGTTACAGGTTCTCCAGTGATACTGCCAAATAACGTTTCTTCACCTTTTGTTAGCTGTCCTGACTCCGATGTCACCATGACTCTGTACCTTACCTCTGTCCCTCTCTTTGGCATGGCAAACCATTTTAAGACCTCTGGGACAGGTTCTGTAGGAGCACTAAGTTCCCTAGACTATACTAAAACCATAAGCTTTGATATATCATCTCTACCACAATGCCCTGCAATCCAGAACGTCAATTCTTTGTGGCACCCAGGTATACCATCGCCTCCCTGCCAGCTGATCAGGAGTTTGCACATTGGTGCTCCTTTTCCCTGAGCTGGGAGTAATCCAGGGAAATAAGCCCCTGCCAATCCCAGTTGTAGATATAGCTGCTTGACACGAGAGGGCAGTTCAGATCGTGCCACTCTTGGTCGCTACAGGAATAGCCATAGGTGTTGGTACTGGTGTGGCAGGAATAACAACTTCTCTGGCCCAATACAATACATCCACTTCCCAGTTTAAAAGCGATTTCCAGGGAATGACTGAAACTGTGCTTACTGTCCAGAAGCAGATCGATTCTTTGGCAGCCGTGGTGCTTCAGAACGGATGGGGCCTAGATGTCCTGACAGCTGAAGAAGGTGGTCTTTGCTTGTTTCTTCAAGAAGAATGCTGTTTCTATGACAACCAATCCGGGATAGTGAGAAACAAACTCCAGGAGGTTCAGTCAGACATAAAGAACTTCAGAGACCTCCAGCTCTGACATTTTCGGAAACGCTATATAGAAGTGGATACTCCCTTTTGTAACGCCTTTTCTAGTCATTTTCCTGGTGTTAATGTTTGCTCCCTGCCCCATTAATCTTGTTTCTGCATTCCTCCAACAGCAAATACAAAAAACTTCTAACCAAACTATTAATCAGTTTCTGTTACAGAATTATCAGCCGCTGCCCACAGAAGAGCTGCTGTCTACAGAGGTACCCGATGCCAACGTATACCAAGGAGACCCCGATGGTGAACATCAGCTACACCCCAAAATTGACAACGCCCCTAGAAAGTAGGAAGCAGTTTAAGAGACACGGTGCCCTCACTCCTCTTCACAATTGGGTCCTCCCTCTTCTTTTCCTTTTCTTTTTAATAACAGAAATGGTGGGATGTTAGTATGGAGACCTGTGACATCATATAGGCGACAATTAGCACAGTGCAAGTACAGGCCTACTGCCATGGCAACAGCCGCCATATACCCATAATTCAATGGCCCACCTTTATCTGTAATTTACGTCATCACCCATATATAATTGGGTAGCGTTTCTCCTCTTTCTCTTTTTCTTTTCATTCTGTCGTTCCGCTGGCTACACTTTTCCCATCTTAAATAAAGCCCCATGTGGAACTGTTTGTCCTGGTGTGACCTACTCATTGCAGCTCGCATCTCCACCACATCCTCCCGGCCCATGAGGCAGGCAAACAGATGACCTACATGGCATGTAGGCAGACAAACTGCATGGAAAAACCAACACATACAATATTTGAAAAGTGAAGCACAAACAGAATTTCCATAGTCCTAAGGCTCATAGTGATTTTCTGTAGTGTATGTTTGTAGTTGTATTCCAAATGAAGTTGAAAAACTAAGTGATTACAAACTTGTATGACATTCAGAAAGTCTCCTCAAAGTGGGGACTAGCAGATACCATCTAATATGTCTAGGAAAGAGAGATACTCTGCATCTCAATATCCCTATGCTCATATGGCCTGTATCCATTATGACATATGATATACCTATTAGAAGAATAACAAATAAAGGATTCCACCTTGCATTCACAAAGATTGACATTTTGTTCCTCATAGACATGAAGTGTAGGGTACGGATTAAGGTTTTTCCACAACAACATTCTTGAATCTCATAAACTTCCTCTCTTACTAAACTTAGCAAATTTAAGACAAGTATATGAAAATCAACAGTTTTACTATGGACTATTTGCTAATTAGAAGATTTTGGACATAGTCATATGAAAGTACATGAAATGGCAGTTCTATAGTGTAGCTGTAATGGTGACATGATTCAAATAGTTATATCTGTTAAGATATACTGTCATAGAGTAATGCCTTACAAGAACATAGCAGCTGCCTGGCATCGAGGTATGTGGCTTGTGAGAATTTAATAGTCAACATAAACTGTTGCTGATCTTTAAAATTTTGAGAACACATCAAATTTTCTTCAGAAGCACATTCAAATCAGGTTTCACAAAAAAATTACCTTATATGTCTTCTATCACTTTGACTATTCTTCAATATTATGGTCTTCCCAATTGTATCCTAAAATGTAGTACCAGGAAATGTATGATACATTGGAAATTAGTCAATTAGCCATTATCTACAATGAATCTTAGAACCATGCCTGTTTCTTATTCTTCCTCATTCTCATTCAAGATTACAGAGGAGCATCAATAACAAAGAAACAGCTGCCTCCCCACCCACCCCCCGTCCCTTATTTTTAAACTCAAAGGAAAATTCAGTTTTACCTATAGCAATGAAGTTCCTGTATGTGTCAATCATCACATCTTTGTAAAGTCTCTTCTGAGATGCATCCAGCAAGGACCACTCCTCCCGAGTGAAGTGTACATGCACCTCATCATAGGTCAATGCATCCTAACGTGTACGAGAGAAAGCATGATTGTGATAACACTGTAATGAATACTTCATTGACAATATATTCATATAATTCTGGTGCTTCCAAAACTTAGCCCCTGACAGAGAAATCCTACTATAATCATGAAATCATTTTAGAAGAAATCCAAACTATGAGGTTCACCTGGAATTGCTGTGCCCTTTGAATAGCACATAGCCTAGCAAAAGAAATGCCAATTAACAGACCGAGAAAGGCAGAAATGGGGGTGGGGGGGGAGGACATATTAACACCACAGAGAAACCAATATAAAGAGTTACAAACTGACTCAGTCAGGTGGAGAAGGCGGAGTTGCCATCTTTGTCCCCAGCCAGAGGAAACAGGCAACCCCAGGTACTGAGCTAGCCCAAGTGTAAGACCTCTGGGAAGCTGTGAGCCGCAGCCTGCACCTAGGAACTGGGAGAGCAGCAGTTCCTCCCTGGGGCAGCAAGGCTCCGGTACTCAGGCGGAGAAGGCAGAGTTGCCAACTTTGTCCCCAGCCAGACGAGACAGGCGACCCCAGGCACTGAGCTAGCCCGAGTGTAAGACCTCTGGGGATGCGGACAACCAAGCTGTGGGCTGCTGCCTGCACCCAGGAACTGGGAGAACAATGGTTCGTCTGTGTGCCAGTCAGGCATGTGGCCGGTGCCCTGCGGGCTCCCCGCTGCCATCTTCTCTCTCTGACAGAGCAGACGGGCAGTACCAGGTTCAGTCCACAGAGACAACCCAAGCATAACATTGCTTGGGGCAGGACACACCAGGGCTCCAACAGCACCCAAGAGGATGGCAGCACATCAGCAATCTGTGCCAGGGGAAGCCCAGACGTCCAGTGTTGTAGAAATAGCCTTATAGGCTCAAAGGAGGTTGATGCGCCAGCCAGTGATTAGACCAATTAACACCAGTAAGAACTAGATGGCAAAAGGCAAATGTAGGAACGATACTAACAGAAATCAAGGCAATATGGCAGCATCTGAATCCAATTCTCACTTAACAGCAAGTCCTGGATATCAGAATACACCAGAAAAACAAGATTTGGATTTAAAAGCACTGGTCATGATGCTGTTACAGGAACACATGAAGGACATAAATAAATCTATTAGAGAAATTCAGGAGGAAATGGATCAAAAGATAGAAGCCCTTATAAGGGAAAGACAAAAATCATTAAAAGAAAGCCAAGAGAATACAGGTCAAAAGATAGAAGCCAATAAGGAGGAAACACAATCATTTAAAGAAATACAGGAGAATCTCCAGGTCCTGCAAGAGGCAAGAGGGGCTTCCGGACGGCCAGCGGAGAGAAGTCGGTGTGCTCCGGTGAGTCCAGCGGGCCCCAGCAGGAGCCTTCAGGTGCCTGCATTGGGATCTGAACAGCCTGGGCCACAGCACTCGGTCTCCAGAAAGTGCAGGAGACCTGGTGTGCACCCAGAGGCAGTCTGGGAGCTCACAGCACAGCTTGCTCCTGTACCACAGAGCTTACGCTCCAGTCCGGAGGCCTCTGGCGGTAGCCCTCAGACCTCTCCACTTCCAGATCCAGATCAGCCTGGGCAGCAACACCACATCTCCAGGTCCTACAAGAGGCAAGAGGGGCTTCCGAGCGGCCAGCGGGGAGAAGTCAGTGTGCTCTGGTGAATCCAGCGGGCCCCAGGGGGAGCCTTCAGGTGTCTGCTTCAGGATCTGAACACCCTGACTACAGGCAGTGCAGGAGGTAAGTTGTGCACCAGAGGCCACCTGGGAAGGGGCAGTTTGCACTGGTGAGTCCAGCATTGACAAGACCAACTAACACCAGTGAGAAGTAGATGGCAAAAGGCAAACGCAGGAACGTCACTAACAGAAATCAAGGCAATATGGCAGCATCTGAACCCAATTCTCCTTTACCAGCATGTCCTGGATACCCCATCCATCACACCAGTAAATCAAGATTTGGATTTAAAATCACTGGTCATGTTGCTGGTACAGGAACACATGAAGGACATGCTTAAAGATATTCAGGAGAAAATGGATCAAAAGTTAGAAGCCCTTGCAAGGGAAACACAAAAATCACTGAAAGAAATTCAGGAGAAGACAAAAGCCAATAAGGAGGAAATGCAAAAATCACTTAAAGAAATACAGGAGAACTTTGGTCAACAGGCTGAGGTCATGAAGGAGGAAACACAAAAATCTCCTAAAGAATTACAGGAAAACACAAACAAGCAAGTGAAGGAGCTAAAACAACTAATAAAACTCAAAGGGAGACAACTTTGGAGATAGAAAACCTTGGAAAGAAATCAGGGGACATAGATGCAAATATCAACAACAGAATACAAGAGATAGAAGAAAGAATCTCAGATGCTGAAGATACCATAGAAACCATGGACTCAACACTTAAAGAAAATGCAAAATGCAAAAAGCTTGTAACCCAAAACATCCAGGAAATCCAGGACACAATGAGAAGGCCAAACCTAAGAATTATAGGCATAGATGAGAGTGAAGATTTACATATTAATGGCCCAGTAAATATCCTCAATAAAATTATGGAAGAAAACTTCCCTAACCTAAAGAGAGAGATACCCATGAATATACAAGAAGCCTACAGAACTCCAAATAGACTAGACCAGAATAGAAATACCTCCCGTCACATAATAATCAAAACCCCAAATGTACTAAACAAAGAAAGAATATTAAAGGCAGTAAGAGAAAAAGGCCAAGTAACATAAAAAGGAAGACCTATCAGAATCACACCAGACTTCTCACCAGAGACTATGAAAGCTAGAAGATCCTGGGAAGATCTCATGCAGACTCTAAGAGAACACAAATGCCAGCCAAAACTACTATACCCAGCAAAACTCTCAATCACCATAGATGGAGAAACTAAGATATTCTATGACAAAACCAAGTTTACCCAATATCTATCCACAAACCCAGCCCTACAAAGGATAATAGGAGGAAAACAGCAATACAAGGAGGGAAACTTCACCCTGGAAAAAGCAAGATAGTAAACTTCTTTCATCAAACCCAAAAGAAGTTAACCAATCAAATTTAAAAAATAACGTCAAAAATGACAGGAAGTAACAATCACTATTCCTTAATATCACTTAACATCAATGGACTCAATGCCCGAATAAAAAGACATAGACTAACTGACTGGATACATAAACAGGACCCTACATTTTGCTGCTTACAGGAAACACACCTAAGGGTCAAAGACAAACACTACCTTAGAGTAAAAGGCTGGAAGACAATTTTACAAGTAAATGGTTTCAGGAAACAAGTTGGAGTAGCCATTTTAATATCAGATGAAATTGACTTTCAACCTAAAGTCATCAAAAGAGACTCTGAGGGACACTTCTTGCTGGTCAAAGGAAAAATACAACAAGAAGAACTCTTAATCCTGAACATCTATGCTCCAAATGCAAGGGCACCCTCTTTCGTACAAGAAACTTTATTAAAGCTCAAAGCACACATTGAACCTAACACAATAATTGTGGGTGACTTCAACGCTGCACTTTCCTCAATGGACCGATCAGGAAAACAGAAACTAAACAGGGACACAATGAAACTAATTGAAGCTTTGGACCAATTAGATTTAACAGATATATATAGAACATTCTATCCTAAAGCAAAAGAATATACCTTTTTCTCAGCACCTCATGGTACCTTCTCCAAAATCGACCATATAATTGGTCACAAGACAGACCTCAACAAATATAAGAAGATCGAACTAATCCCATGCCTTCTATCAGATCACTATGGAGTAAAAGTGGTCTTCAATAGCAACAGAAACAACAGAAAACCCACATACACGTGGAAACTGAACAATATTCTACTCAATGATACCTTGGTCAAGGAAGAAATAAAGAAAGAAATTAAAGACATTTTAGAACACAATGAAAATGAAGACACAACATACCCAAATCTATGGGACACAATGAAAGCAGTGCTAAGAGGAAAACTCATAGCCCTGAGTGCCTCCAAAAAGAAAATGGAGAGAGCATACATTACCTACCAGCTTAATGACACACCTGAAAGCCCTGGAACAAAAAGAAGCTATTTCACCCAGGAGGAGTAGAAGGCAGGAAATCATCAAACTCAGGGCCGAAATCAATCAAGTAGAAACACAGAGAACCATACAAAGAATCAACGAAACCAGGAGCTGGTTCTTTGAGAAAATCAACAAGATAGATAAACCCTTAGCCAGACTGACCAAAGGGCATAGAGAAAGTATCCAAATTAACAAACTTAAAAATGAAAAGGGAGATATAACAAAGGAAACTGAGGAAATCCAAAAAATCATCAGATCCTGCTACAAGAGCCTGTACTCAACACAACGGGAGAATCTGGAGGAAATGGACAATTTCCTTGACAGATACCAAATACCAAAATTAAATCAGGACCAAATAGATCATCTAAACAGTCCCATAATGCCTAAAGAAATAGGAGTCATAGAAAGTCTTCCAACCAAAAAAAAGCACAGGACCAGATGGTTTCAGTGTAGAATTCTATCAGACCTTCAAAGAAGAGTTAACACCAATACTCTTCAAACTATTCCACAAAATAGAAACAGAAGGAACCCTACCCAACTCCTTCTAGGAAGCCACAATTACGCTGATACCAAAACCACACAAAGATCCAACAAAGAAAGATAACTTCAGACCAATTTCCCTTATGAACATCGAAGCAAAAATACTCAATAACATTCTTGCCAACCGAATCCAAGAACACATCAAAACGATCATCCACCATGATCAAGTAGGCTCTATCCCAGGAATGCAGGGTTGGTTCAATATGCAGAAATCCATCAATGCAATCCACTACATAAACAAACTCAAAGAAAAAAACCACAAGGTCATTTCATTGGATGCTGAAAAAGCATTTGACAAAATTCAGCATCCTTTCATGCTGAAAGTCTTGGAAAGAACAGGAATTCAAGGCCCATACCTAAACATAGTAAAAGCAATATACAGCAAACCGGTAGCCAGCATCAAACTAAATGGAGAGAAACTTGAAGCAATCCCACTAAAATCAGGGACTAGACAGGGCTGCCCCCTCTCTCCTTATCTTTTCAATATTGTACTTGAGGTACTAGCTCGGGCAATTCGACAACATAAGGAGGTCAAAGGGATACAAATTGGAAAGGAAGAAGTCAAACTATCATTATTTGCAGATGACATGATAGTCTACCTAAGTGACCAAAAAAACTCCACTAGAGAACTCCTACAGCTGATAAACAACTTCAGCAAAGTGGCATGTTATAAAATCAACTCAAGCAAATCAGTGGCCTTCCTATACTCAAAGGATAAGCAGGCTGAGAAAGAAATTAGGGAAATAACCCCCTTCACAATAGCCACAAACAGTATAAAGTATCTTGGGGTGACTCTTACCAAACATGTGAAAGATCTATATGACAAGAACTTCAAAACTCTGAAGAAGGAAATGGAAGAAGACCTCAAAAAAAAATGGGAAAACCTCCCATGCTCATGGATTGGTAGAATCAATATAGTTAAAATGGCCATTTTGCCAAAAGCAATATACAGATTCAATGCAATACCCATCAAAATCCCAACTCAATTCTTCACAGAGTTAGAAAGAGCAATTATCAAATTCATCTGGAATAACAAAAAACCCAGGATAGCTAAAACTATTCTCAGCAACAAAAGAAAGTCTGGGGGAATCAGTATCCCTGTCCTCAAGCAGTACTACAGAGCAATAGTGTTAAAAACTGCATGGTGTTAGTACAGTGACAGGCAGGAGGATCAATGGAACAGGATTGAAGATCCAGAAATGAACCCACACACCTATGGCCACTTGATCCTCGACAAAGAGGCTGAAAACATCCAATGGAAAAAAGATAGTCTTTTCAACAAATGGTGCTGGTTCAACTGGAGGTCAGCATGCAGAAGAATGCGAATTGATCCATCCTTGTCTCCTTGTACTAAGCTCAAATCCAAATGGATCAAGAACCTCCACACAAAGCCAGACACTCTGAAGCTAATAGAAAAGGAACTGGCGAAGACCCTTGAGGACATCGGTACAGGGAGAAAGTTTCTGAACAGAACACCAACAGCGTATGCTCTAAGATCAAGAATTGACAAATGGGACCTTATAAAATTACAAAATTTCTGTAAGGCAAAGGACACCATCAAGAGGACAAATCGGCAACCAACAAATTGGGAAAAGATCTTCACCAATCCTACATCAGAGAGAGGGCTAATATCCAATATATATATAGAACTCAAGAAGTTAGACTCCAGAAAACCAAACAACCGTATTAAAAAATAGGGTACAGAGTTAAACAAAGAATTCTCAACTAAAGAACTTCGGATGGCGGAGAAGCATCTTAAAAAATGCTCAACTTCATTAGTCATTAGGAAAATGCAAATCAAAACAACCCTGAGATTTTACCTTACACCAGTCTGAATGGCTAAGATTAAAAATTCAGGAGACAGCAAGTGTTGGAGAGGGTGTGGAGAAAGAGGAACACTCCTCCACTGCTGGTGGGGTTGCAAATTGGTACAACCACTCTGGAAATCAGTCTGGCGGTTCCTCTGAAAACTGGGCACCTCACTTCCAGAAGATCCTGCTATACCACTCCTGGGCAAATACCCAGAGGATTCCCCACCATGCAATAAGGATACATGCTCTACTGTTCATAGCAGCCCTATTTATAATTGCCAGAAGTTGGAAAGAACCCAGGTATCCCTCAACAGAAGAGTGGATGCAAAAAATGTGGTATATATACACAATGGAGTACTATTCAGCCATTAGAAACAATGAATTCATGAAATTCTTAGGCAAATGGATGGAGCTAGAGAGCATCATACTAAGTGAGGTAACCCTGACTCAAAAGATGAATCATGGTATGCACTCACTAATTAGTGGATATTAACCTAGAAAACTGGAATACCCAAAACATAATCCACACATCAAATGAGGTACAAGAAGAAAGGAAGAGTGGCCCCCGGTTCTGGAAAGACTCAGTGAAGCAGTATTCGGCAAAACCAGACCGGGGAAGTGGGAAGGGGTAGGTGGGAGGACAGGGGGAGAGAAGGGGGTTTGCGGGACTTTCAGGGAGTGGGGGGTTAGAAAAGGGGAAATCATTTGAAATGTAAATAAAAAATATATCGAATAAAAAAATAGTTATTAAAAAAAAAAAGAAGAAAGAAAACAAACCCAGGTCCTCTGCAAGAACAAATGCTCTTTTGTTTGTTTGTTTGTTTGTTTTTTGTTTCATTTTTTTATTCGGTGTATTCTTTATTTACAACAAAAAATGCTCTTAATGCTAAGCCACCTTTCTATTCTCTCTCTTCAAAAGTGTTTTGAGTGAGTGTTTGCTTATACTAGGATACAGAAAGTAAATTAATTCTATTTGAGTCATTTGGCTAGTACTGAGTGTCCTGTTAATCTACTATCTTAATTTCTTTTAAACTATTACAAAGGTATTTAAGCTTATATTGCAATAAAATGACCCTCCAGTTTATCTTTTATTAAAAACTCAAAATATATAAAGACAACCAAACAAAAACATATTTTTATGATGATAATTGTGAAAACTGTGTGTAGTGGCAATTCCTGGTTGTCACCTTGACTATATCTGGAATGAACTACAGTCCAGAATTGGAAGTCTCACCTGTGATCCTAATCTGGAGGCTGGGAGATATGAATTTCTGACCTCGATCTTAGTATGGAGATCTTGAGACATAGTGGCCATGAATCCCAGAAGATTAAGACAGGGAGATCTCTGAGTTCAATGTCATCTGAAACAAAGTAAGTCCTAGGTCCAGGTGTGGTGGCACATAGCTTTAATTTGGACCACACCTTCTGCTGGAGACCTACATAAAGACATTGGAAGAAAGAAGATTCACTCTTTCTCCTTCACCTGTTTGCCTTGTGGGACTGAGTAACTGCTAGATCCTTTGACTTCCATTCACAGCTGCTGCTGACCATTGTTGGGAGTTGGACTGCAGACTGTAAGTCATCAATAAATTCCCTTACTATATAGAAAAAAAAAATACAGGAGAACTTTGGTCAACAGGCAGAGATCATGAAAGAGGAAACACAAAAATCTCTTAAATAATTACAGGAAAACAGAAACAAGCAAGTGAAGGAGCTGAGCAAAACCATCCAAGATCTAAAACCAGAAGTAGAAACAACTAAGAAATCACAAAGGGAGACAACTTTGGAGATAGAAAACCTTGGGAAGAAATCAGGGGCCATCGATGCAACTATCAACAACAGAATACAAGAGATAGAAGAATGAATCTCAGATGCTGAAGATACCATAGAAACCATGGACTCAAAGTCAAAGAAAATGCAAAATGCAAAACGCTTGTAACCCAAAATATCCAGGACAATCCAGGAAATCCAGGACACAATGAGAAGGCCAAACCTAAGAATCATAGGCATAGATGAGAGTGAAGATTTAAAACTTAAAGGGCCAGCAAATATCTTCAATAAAATTATGGGAGAAAACATTTCTAAGCTAAAAAGAGAGATGCCCATGAATATACAAGAAGCCTACAGAACTCCAAACAGACTGGACCAGAACAGAAATACCTCCCATCACATAATAATCAAAACCCAAAATATACTAAACAAAGAAAGAATATTAAAGGCAGTAAGAGAAAAAGGGCAAGTAACATATAAAGGAAGACCTGTCAGAATTAGACCAGACTTCTCACCAGAGACCATGAAAGCTAGAAGATCCTGGGTGGAGCTCATGCAGACTATAAGAGAACACAAATGCCAGTCAAAACTACCATACCCAGCAAAACTCTCAATCACCATAGATAGGGAAACCAAGATATTCCATGACAAAATCAAGTGTAACCAATATCTTTCCACAAACCCAGCCCTACAAAGGATAGTAGCAGGAAAACATCAATACAAGGAAGGAAACTTCACCCTGGAAAAAGCAAGATAGTAACCTTCGTTCATCAACCCAAAAGAAGATAAACAATCAAATATAAAAAGCAACATCAAAAATGACAGGATAGCCTTTTCAACAAATGGTGCTGGTTCAACTGGAGGTCAGCATGCAGAAGAATGCGAATTGATCCATCCTTGTCTCCTGGTACTAAGCTCAAATCCAAATGGATCAAGGACCTCCACATAAAGCCAGACACTCTGAAGCTAATAGAAAAGAAACTGGGGAAGACCCTTGAGGACATCGGTACAGGGAGAAAGTTTCTGAACAGAACACCAATAGCGTATGCTCTAAGAGCAAGAATTGACAAATGGGACCTCATAAGGTTACAGAGTTTCTGTAAGGCAAAGGACACCGTCAAGAGGACAGATCGGCAACCAACAAATTGGGAAAAGATCTTCACCAATCCTACATCAGATAGAGGGCTAATATCCAATATATATAAAGAACTCAAGAAGTTAGACTCCAGAAAACCGAACAACCCTATTAAAAAATGGGGTACAGAGTTAAACAAAGAATTCTCACCTGAAGAACTTCGGATGGCGGAGAAGCATCTTAAAAAATGCTCCACTTCATTAGTCATTAGGGAAATGCAAATCAAAACAACCCTAAGATTTCATCTTACACCAGTCAGAATGGCTAAGATTAAAAATTCAGGAGACAGCAGGTGTTGGAGAGGGTGCGGAGAAAGAGGAACACTCCTCCACTGCTGGTGGGGTTGCAAATTGGTACAACCACTCTGGAAAGCAGTCTGGCGGTTCCTCCGAAAACTGGGCACCTCACTTCCAGAAGATCCTGCTATACCACTCCTGGGCATATACCCAGAGGATTCCCCACCATGTAATAAGGATACATGCTCTACTATGTTCATAGCAGCCCTATTTATAATTGCCAGATGCTGGAAAGAACCCAGGTATCCCTCAACAGAAGAGTGGATACAAAAAATGTGGTATATCTACACAATGGAGTACTATTCAGCCATTAGAAACAATGAATTCATGAAATTCTTAGGCAAATGGATGGAGCTAGAGAACATCATACTAAGTGAGGTAACCCAGACTCAAAAGGTGAATCATGGTATGCACTCACTAATAAGTGGTTATTAACCTAGAAAACTGGAATACCCAAAACATAATCCACACATCAAATGAGATACAAGAAGAAAGCAGGAGTGGTCCCTGGTTCTGGAAAGACTCAGTGAAACAGTATTTGGCAAAACCAGAACGGGGAACTGGGAAGGGGTGGGAGGGAGGACAGGGGAAGAGAAGGGGGCTTACGGGACTTTCGGGGAGTGGGGGGGGCTAGAAAAGGGGAAATCATTTGAAATGTAAATAAATTATATCAAATAAAAAAAAAAAGACAAAAAAAAAAAAAAATGACAGGAAGTAATAATCACTATTCCTTAATATCACTTAACATCAATGGACTTATCCCCCAATAAAAAGACATAGACTAACAGAATGGATATGTAAACAGGACCCTATAGGAAATACACCTTAGAGTCAAACACAAACACTATCTTAGAGTAAAAGGCTGGAAGACAATTTTATAAGCAAACGGTCTCAGGAAACAAGCAGGAGTAGCAACTCTAATTTCAGATAAAATTGACTTTCAACCTAAAGTCACCAAAAGAGACACTGAGGAACACTTTCTTGCTGGTCAAAGGAAAAATACACAAAGAAGAATTCTCAATCCTAAACATCTATGCTCCAAATGTAAAAGCACCCTCATTCATAAAAGAAACTTTACTAACGCTCAAAGTACATATTGCACCTAATGCAATAATTGTGGGTGACTTCAACACTCCACTCTCCTCAATGGACTGATCAGGAAAACAGAAACTAAACAGGGACACAGTGAAACTAATTGAAGCTTTGGACCAATTAGAGTTAACAGATTTATATATAACATTTCATCCTAAAGCAAAAGAATATACCTTTTTCTCAGCACCCCATGGGACCTTCTCAAAAATCGATCATATAATTGGTCTCAAGACAGACCTCAACAAATATAAGAAAATTGAAATAATCCCATGCCTCCTATCAGATCACTATGGAGTAAAAGTGGTCTTCAATAGCAACAAAATCAACAGAAAGCCGACATACACATGGAAACTGAACAATATTCAATGATACTTTGGTCAAGGAAGAAATACAGAAAGAAATCAAAGACTTTCTAGAATTTAATGAAAATGAAGACACAACATACCCAAATGTATAGGATACAATGAAAGCAGTGCTAAGAGGAAAACTCATAGCCCTAAGTGCCTCCAAAAAGAAAAAGAAGAGAGCATATACTAGCAGCTTAACAAAACACCTGAAAGCCCTGGAACAAAAATAAGCTGATTAACCCAGGAGGAGTAGAAGACAAGAAATCATCAAACTCAGGGCTAAAATCAATCAAGTAGAAACTAAGAGAACCATACAAAAAAATCAACAAAACCAGGACCTGGTTCTTTGAAAAAAAAAAATCAACAAAATAGATAAACCCTTTGCCAGATTAACCAATAGGCACAGAGACAGTATCCAGATTAACAAAATTAAAAATGAAAAGGGAGACATAACAACAGAATCAGAGGAAATTCAAAAATCATCAGATCCTACTACAAAAGCCTATACTCAACACAACTGGAGAATCTGGAGGAAATGGATAGTTTCCTGTACAGATATCAAACACCAAAATTAAATCAGGATCAAATAGATCATCTAAACAGTACCATAACCCCTAAAGAAATAAAAGGAGTCATAGAAAGTCTCCCAATCAAAAAAAGCACGGGACCAGATGGTTTTAGTGCAGAATTCTATCAGACCTTCAAAAAAGACCTAACACCAATACTCTGCAAACTTTTCCACAAAATAGAAACAGAAGGAACACTACCCAACTCATTCTACGAAGCCACAATTACGCTGATACCAAAACCATACAAAGATCCAACAAAAAAAGAGAACGTCAGGCCAATTTCCCTTATGAATGAATATCAATGCAAAAATACTAAATAAAATTCTTGCCTACCGAATCCAAGAACACATCAAAACGATCACCCACCATGATCAAGTAGGCTTCATCCCAGGGATGCAGGGATGGTTCAATATAAGGAAATCCATCAATGCAATCCACTACATAAACAAACTCAAAGTAAAAAACCACATGATCATTTCATTAGATGCTGAAAACGCATTTGACAAAATTCAGCATCCTTTCATGCTGAAAGTCTTGGAAAGAACAGGAATTCAAGATCCACACCTAAAAATAGTAAAAGCAATATACAGCAAACCGGTAGCCAACATCAAACAAAATAGAGAGACACTTGAAGCAATCCCACTAAAATCAGGGACTAGACAACGCTGCTCTCTCTCTACATATCTTTTCATTATAGTACTTGAAGTTCTCGCTAGAGCAATTAGACAACATAAGGAGGTCAAAGGGATACAAACTGGAAAGGAAGAAATCAAATTACCACTATTTGCAGATGATATGATAGTATAATTAAGTGACCCAAAAAACACCCCCAGAGAACTTCTATAGCTTATAAACAACGTCAGCAAAGTGTCTGGTTATAAAATCAACTCAAGCAAATCAGTAGGCATTATATACTCAAAGGATAAACAGGCTGAGAAAGAAGTTAGGGAAATGACACCGTTCACAATAGCCACAAACAATATAAAGTATCTTGGTGTGACTCTAACCAAACATATAAAAGATCTGTATGAGAAGAACTTTAGGTCTCTGAAGAAGGAAATGGAAGAAGACCTCAGAAAATGGAAAAACCTGGCATGCTCTTGGATTGGCAGGATTAATATAGTTAAAATGGCCATCTTTCCAAAAGCAATGTACAGATTCAATGCAATCTCCATCAAAATCCCAATTCAGTTCCTCTTAAGAGTTAGAAAAAGCAATTCTCAAATTCATCTGGAATAACAAAAAACACAGGATAGCTAAAACTATCCTTAACAGTAAAAGAGTTTCTGGGGGAATCAATATCCCAGACCTCAAGCAATAGTGTTAAAAACTGCATGGTATTGGCACAGAAACAGACAAGTGGACCAGTGGAAGAGAATTGAAGACCCAGAAATGAATCCACACACCTATGGTCACTTGATCTTCAACAAAGGAGCTGAAAACCTCCAGGGGAAAAAAGATAGCCTTTTCAACAAATGGTGCTGGTTCAACTGGAGGTCAGCATGCACAAGATTGCAAATTGATCCATTCTTATCTCCTTGTACTAAGCTCAACTCCAAGTGGATCAAGGACCTCCACATAAAACCTGACACACTGAAACTAATAGAAAAGAAACTGAGGAAGACCCTGGAGGACATGGGTACAGGGGAAAAATTCCTGAACAGAACACCAATAGCTTATGCTCTAAGATCAAGAATTGACAAATAGGACCTAATAAAATTACAAAGTTTCTATAAGGCAAAGGACACTGTCAAAAGGACAAAACAGCAACCAACAAACTGGGAAAAGATCTTTGCCAACCCTACATCCGATAAAGGGCTAATATCCAATATATACAAGGAACTCAAGAAGTTAACCCCAGGGAACCAAATAACCCTATTAAAAAATGGGGTACAGTACAGAACTAAACAAAGAATTTTCACCTGAAGAAATTCGGATGGCCAAGAAGCACCTTAAGAAATGCTCAACATCATTAGTCATTAGGGAAATGCAAATCCAAACAACCCTGAGGTTTCACCTCACACCAGTCACAATGGCTAAGGTTAAAAACTCAGGAGACAGCAGGTGTTGGCGAGGATGTGGAGAAAGAGGAACACTCCTCCACTGCTGGTGGAATTGTAAGATGGTACAAAACAGAACAGAAATTTCTCCCGTCTAATAATGATCAAAACACCAAATGTACTAAACAAAGAAAGAATTTTAGAAGCAGTAAGGGAAAAAGGTCAAGTACCATAAAAAGGCATACCTATCAGAATTACACCAGACTTCTCACCAGAAACTATAAAAACTAGAAGATCCTGGACAGACCCTAAAAGAACATAAATGCCAGTCCAGGCTAATATGCCCAGCAAAAATCTCAATTACCATAGACTGAGAAAACAAGATACTCCAAGACAAAACCAAATTCACACAATATCATTTGACAAACCCAGTTCTACAAAGGATAATGGGTAGAAAATACCAACACAAGGAGGGAAACTACACCATAGAAAAAGCACAAAGATAATATTTCAACAAACACAAAAGAAGATAGCCACACAAACATAATTCCACCTTTAACAACAAAAATAACAGGAAGCAAAAATCACTTATCCTTAATTTCTCTTAATATCAATGGACTCAATTCCATAAGAAAAAGACACAGACTAACACACTGGATAAGTAAACAGGATCCAATATTTTGCTGCATACAAGAAGCCCACCTCAGTGACAAAGACAATCACAACCCCAGAGTCAAAGGTTGGAAAACAATTTTCCAAACTACTGGTCCCAAGAAACAAGATCGAGTGGCCATTCTTATATGAGATAAAATCAACTTTCAAATGGAAGTTGCCAAAAAAGATAAGGAAGGACACTTTATACTGGTCAAAGGAAAAAAAATCTACCAAGAAGAACTCTCAACTCTGAACATCTGTGCTCCAAATGCAAGGGCACCCACATTCCTAAAAGAACCTTTATTAAAGCTCAAGGCCCACATTGCACCTCACAGAATAATAGTCAGAGAGTTCAACATCCCACTCTCAGCAATGAAGAAGTCATAGTGACAGAACTAAACAGAGACATAGTGAAAGTAACAGAAATTATGAAGTAAATGGAGTTAACAGATATTTATAGAACATTTCGTCCTAAAACAAAGAATATACCTCCTTCCCAGCACCTCATGGTAACTTCTCCAAAATTGTCAAGATAATTTGTCACAAATAGGCCTCAACAGGTACAGGAATACTGAAATAATCTCATGTACCCTAAAATCGGGCACCAGACAAGGCTGCCCACTCTATCTATTCAACTTCAAATTCCACCTAGAGCAATTAGGCAACAAAATGAGGTCAAAGGTATACAAATTGGAAAGGAAGAAGTCAAAATATCACTATTTGCAGATGATATGATAGTGACCCCAAAAATTGCACCAGAGAACTCCTAAAGCTGATAATCAACTTCAGCAAAGTGGCTGGATATAAAATTAACTCAAACAAATCAGTAGCTTTCCTCTACTGAAAGGATAAACAAACTGAGAAAGAAATTAAGGGAACGACACCCTTCACAATAGTCACAAATAATATTACATACCTTGGTGTGACTCTAACCAAGCAAGTGAAAGATCTGTATGACAAGAACTTCAAACCTCTGAAGAAAGAAATCAAAGATCTCAGAAGATGGAAAGATCTCCCATGCTCATGAACTGGCAGGATTATTATAGCAAAAATGGCCATCTTGCCAAAAGCAATCTGCAAATTCAATGCAATCTCCATGCAAATTCCAAACCAATTCTTCATAGAGCTAGAAAGAGCACTCTGTAAATTCATTTGATATAAAAAAAATAAAAATAAAACGGGATAGTGAACACTATTCTGCACAACAATAGGACTTGTGGGGGAATCACCATCCCTAACCTCAAGTTCTAGTACAGAGCAATAGTGATAAAAACTGTATGGCATTGCTACAGTGATAGGCTGGTGGATCAATGGACTAGATTTGAGGACCCAGAAATGAACTCACACAGCTATGGTCACTTGACATTTGACAAAGGAGCTAAAAACATCCTATGGGAAACCGACAGTATGTTTAACAAACTGTGCTGGATCAACTGGAAGTCAGCATGTAGAAAAATGCAAATCAACCCATTCTTATCTCCTTCTACAAAGCTCAAGTCCAAGTGGATCCAGGACCTCCACATAAAACCAGATACACTGAAGTTTATGGAGGAAAAAGTGGGAAAGAGCCTTGAACACATGGGCACAGGGGAAATTTTCCTAAACAGAACACCAATAGCTTATGCTCTAAGAACAAGAATCTATATATTGGACCTCAGAAAACTGCAAAGCTTCTGTAAGGCAAAGGACACTATTAATAGGACAAAACAGCAATCAATAGATTGGGAAAAAAATCTTTACCAGTCCTACATCCAATAGAAGGTTAATATCTAATGTATACAATGAATTCAAGAAGATAGAATCCAAGGAGTCAAATAACCCTATTAAAAGATGGGGTACAGAGCTAAACAGAGAATTCTCAACTGAGGAAACTTGAGTGGCTCTGAAGCACCTAAAGAAATGTTCAACATCCTTATTTATCAGGGAAATGAAGATCAAAACAACCCTGAGATTCCATGTCACACCAGTCAGAATGGCTAAGATGAAAAACACAGGAGACAGCAGATGCTGGCAAGAATGTGGAGAAAGAGGAACACTCCTCCATTGCTGGTGGGATTGCAAACTGGTACAACCACTCTGGATATCAGTTTGGTGTTTCCTCAGAAAATTATACCTGAGGACCCAGCTATTCTATTCCTGGCATATACCTAGAATGTGGTCCAACATGTAGTAAGGACACATGTTCCACTATGTTCATAGAAGCCTTATTTATAATAGTCAGAAGCTGGAAAGAACCCAGATGTCCTTCAAGGGAGGAATGGATACAGAAAATGTGATATATTTACACATTGGAGTACTACGCAGCTTTTAAAACAATGAATTCATGAAATTATTAGACAACTGGATGGAACTAGAAAATATCATCCTGAGTAAGGTAATGCAATCAGAAGGGAACACACAAGGTATACATTCACTGATAAGTGGATATTAGCCCAAAAGCTCAGAATAAACACATACAATTCATGGACCACATGAAGCTCAAGAAGAAGGAAGACCAAAGTGTGGGTGCTTCAGTTTTTCTGAAAAGGGAACAAAATACTCACAGGAGAATTTATGAAGACAAAGTGTGGGGCAGAGAGTGAAGGAAAGGCCATCCAGAGACTGTCCTACCTAAGGATTCATACTATAAACAGTCATCAAACCCTGACACTATTACAGATGCCAAGAAGTGCTTGTTCAAAGGATCCTGATATGGCTGTCTCCTGAGGGGCCCTGCAAGAGCAGGTACAGAGGCAGATGCTAGCAGCCAACCACTGTACTGAGAGCCGGGTCCCCAATGGAAGCGTTGGAGGAGATGAAAGGGTTTGCAGCCTCATGGGAAAAACGATGATGTCGACCAACCAGAACCCTCAGGGCTCCCAGGGACTAAGCCATCAATCAAGGAGTACACATGGTTCCAGCTGCATTTGTGTCAGAGGAATGCCTTGTCGGGCATTAGTGGGAAGAGATTCTTGGTCCTATGAAGACTTGATAGATTCCCCATCTTGGGGACATCAAGACTCGGGGGAGCTATAGATGGGAGTGGGTTAGGTGGAAGGACATCTTTGTGGAGGTTGGGGGAGGGAGGATGGGTTGGATGTTTTTTGAGATGAGGGAAAACCAGGAAAGGGTATAACATTTGAAATGTACTAAAAGAACATATTCAATAAAATATAAAATAAAATATCTTACTTACAGGCAATAGATGTTTAAGTAATAATGAGCAAATGAAAATATATAAATGTTGATTATAAATAAACAACTAAGTGCCAGAGAGATGGCTCAGTGCTTCATAGCTCTTGTTGGTCTTAGATATAGGACTCAATTGCCAGTATTTACAATGGAAGCTCAGAAGTATTCAGTACTCCAAGTTCAGGAGTTCCAAGGCTGTCTTTTGACTATAGTGAAGACCAGACACACAGAGGTGCTTATACATTCACAGTCATTCAAGGAATTCAAAAAAAGACAACATGTAGGAAGAATGTCTCACCTTTAAAATCAAATGAATCAGAAGGATCAGGCAGTATTAATGTTATAAATAAATGCCATCATGGGAATTAGTATAATACCCTATGGAAAATTACATTATTCAAGATGTGATTGAACAGGGCTGGAGAGATGGCTCTGGTTAAGAGCACTTAGGCTCTTCCAGAGGTCCTGAGTTCAATTCCAAGCAACCACATGGTGACTCACAACCATCTGTTATGGGATCTGATGCCCTGTTCTGCTCTGTCTGAAGACAGCGACAATGTACTCTATAAATGAAATAAAATAAAATAAAAGATGTGAGTGAAGCACAAAACAACAGCACATGCTTGTCTTGTGCAAAACATATATTCTAGGCACCTAAAACAATAAAGCCAGGCATGTTGACCAATACATAATCCCAGACCAAAAGATCCAGTCAGGTGGATCTCTAAATTTGGGTCCATTCTAGTCAAATTATTTACTTATAGGACATCCAGTCTTTCACAGATGAAATCCTGTCTTCAAAAACAAATACAACAAAATTAAAACTATGAAAAGTTAGGATAACAAAATTGTGTAGAACAGAATACAAATTGCTTCTACACTGTCCTACTTGATTTAAGGATAGAGTCTATAATGGTGACAGCATGACTCCAAAAGCAAGACGCTGACTGACCAATTTTAACCACCAAAAAGTAGACAGAAAGAATCAGAAATGGGTCTATGAACACTCAAATCCTGCCCATACTGAAGAATTTCATCTAGAAAAGCTCCTCATACACCAGCTTCAATAGTTCAAAGACATCACCCCAGATAGGGACTTCTTTCATTCAATTGACTGCATTCTGACTCTGGTATCTATAAGCTAGCTCATGGTCATCCCATGATGAAAATGCTTGTAGTCTAACTTCACTGATTCCCATATTCTGAAACAACTTGTACCCTGTTCAAATGTCCTAAGTTGCTTTTGACACTCAAGGCAGTCTCTTGAGTGACACATCTCGTAAAATCACAAAACAAGTTATATCTTCCTAGCATACAGTGGCACACAATACCTACTCCCAACCCAATAGAAAGGAATGGGTACACAGGTAGAGAAGATTGAACCAAAGCAAGAGATAACCCCAGCAGCACAAACACCAGAGGCTGTAGTTCTGTCTCAGACTCATGCAAATTCACATTAAAAGGACTTGAATGGCCCTGCTCCTTCAACTTCTCATAAGTGTTTCTCGTTGGTTACTTCCACTCCTTACACACAGCTGTCCATGGCAGACCTCTCATTGCTTAGATCAACAACTTGTGGTCTCAAAATGCAACTTGGGCATCAACCTCACAGTTTCGTGCAGGGAACTGTTACAGTCTTCTCAGTTCAGCTCTGATTCAGTCAAACATCAATGGCTGGAATAAATGAGCAACTAAAACCACACACTAAGGATTCATGACATCACCTTTTTTACGTTTCTTGTTTCCAGAACAAACACAACATAAGTGATCCTGCCCAGTTTGGATTCTAAGTTGTGATGATGGATCTTGCCATGCTTGGACCACAGTTGCAACAGGTTTTGTATAAAGTTGCTTCCAGGGACTCTGAATCACTTTGCCTACTCATTATATTAATTGAAGTCTTAGCAGGAAAGTGTGACCTGTTGGGCATCTTCTTAGGATTCTAATGGATAGCAAAGTCCTTCTCTTTAATGATGATAACCTTCTTGAAAACTCCTGCCTGTTTCAACATTTAACTGCCATCGAAACTACCTACTGTTGTTTTTCCCCATGAACCACTATTTGTTTTTTTCACTATAGTTATGAATGAGCCTCCCCCCGCCCAAGCCGCCGTAATAACCACCCAACAGACTGAATATTTCATCTATGAAATCAGCCCATTACTTTTAAATTCTGCCTTACTCAATTTCTCAGGGCATAGTGAGAAAAAGAAAAATTAGGCGCCATAATATCACACAAATGACCACTAGCTTAATTTTTTCCTAGAGTCTATTTTAACTGAATCCCTTTGACATTGAATTCCTCTATCTCCATTACTATCAACACTCCAATTATCCAGGTCCCTTAAAAAAAGAAAACTTTGGTAAAGTCCTGGTATCTTCCATATTCAACATAAAGACAAATCTACGGGTTCTGTACAGCAACAAAATCACCTTTAAGGGACATTTTTGTCCTAAATTGCATCTCTGCTGTTGTTAAATCCTCTAACCAAAAACATCTCATGTAATAAGTGGGTTTATTTGGCTGATTCTGTCAGACCACAATTTATCACTTTGGGAGAGTAGCTTAGAACACGTCAAACTACAAAATGAAGGAACAAAGACCATGGACAAAAATTATTATCTGGCTGTCTCTATGGTTTGGTCACTGTCTCAGGCTCAGGCATCTATATAACCCAGAACACGACCACTTCCATAGGGATATTTCTACACTCTGTGGGTCACACCTTCTGCTGGAGATGTGCATAAGGTCACTGGAAAAAGGAAGATTCACTCTTCTTCGCCTGCTTGCCAACAGATCTGTTGGAATCTAATTCTACAGAAGACCAGCAGAAACACCCAGCCTCATGGGTCAAAGCAACTACTAAATTCTTGCACTGCCCATTCACAGCTGACCATAGTTCGGGTAGTGAACTACAAACTGAAAGTCATCACGTTAAACTTCCTCAATATAGAGAAACATTCCATAAGTTCTATGACCCTAAAAAAACCCTAATACACATCCTTTCCTGCTCATCTCTTTGTCCTAGCTACAAACTATGGTCAGATACCCCCTGATTAACAATATGCCATACATACCAAAAGACTAGGTAGTCTGTACAAAGACTTACCCCATTATTAGTTACCAGAGACTAAATTCTCACAGTTGCCCTTAGCACTAAAACAGAATACAAGGGGAAGCTTCCTCTCCCCCTGTTTATGCCTTTGTAGACAAAACATACCATTACTTGTCCTTCCTTTCCTACATCATTTCTGTGTCCTAGCCCCAACTCGGGCAGACAGCCCCTGTTAAACCACATGCCACGCGTGTCAGAAGATCAAGTAGGCTGTCCAGAGATCTGTCAATTCTATCACTTATTCCAGACACAAGCTTCAAAGTTGTCTTTAGCACTGGAAGAAAACAGCAGAGGCACCTTAACCACCCCTTCATCTATGCGCTCTAAGAATAGGTAAGATCATGTCTCCCTGGCTTTCTCTATCTCAAGCCCCCCACACCAGAAAGCATTCCCACTTGAACAAACCAGCTAGGAATGTCAGTAAGTTAGGCAACATTTAGCCAATACACTCCAAAAATACAGAGGGCAAACAGAACCACAGGTACAAAACTCCCATTCAAACAAGACAAATGCAGAAACCAGAACCTAGACCTAAAATCGCCCTACACCCAGATATCTAGATACCAGCATAGGCATATAATCAGCAACAGAGCCAAGCTATCCTATCACAACAGGTCCTCATTATTTCAACATAGCTGAAAGCACAAGAAAAAGACATTAAAGCCGACTCTATGTAGATGATACAGGCCCTTAAAGAGGAAGTGAATACATCCATTAAAAAATCCAGGGAAACACAGTCAAGCGATTGGAGAAAATCAACAAATCCATTTAGGACAGCCAGGAAAAGGCAAATAATTTCAGGAAAACAGTAGATCCCTTAAATAAAGTCAAGAAAAAACAGTTGAAGTAAAACAGTTCAAGATCTTAAACTGAAAATAGAAACAATAAAGGAAACATAGACTAAGAAAATCCTGAAATGAACAATTTAAGACTGTAAAGAAGAACTACAAAGGCAAGGGTTTCCCACGGAATGGAGATGGAGGAGAGAATGAGATATTTAAGATGTAATGGATGATATGGATACATTGGTCAAAGAAAATGTTACATATAAAAATGTTCTAGTCAGGCTGTGATGGCACATGCCTTTAATCCCAGAACTTGGGAGGCTGAGGCAGGCAGGTTTCTGAGATAGAGGCCAGCCTGGTCTCCAGAGTGAGTTCCAGGCCAGCTGGAGCTACACAGAGATACCCTGTCTTGAAAAACAAAAAAACAAACAAGCAAACAAACAAAAAAAAACCAAAAAAAAAAAAAAAAAAAAAACTATTGTTCTAGCACAAAATATCTAGAAACTTTGGTGTAGTATGAAAGGACAAAAATGATGAATAACAGGAATCGAGAAGAATACCAAAACAAATGTCTAGAAAATACTTTCAACAAAACCATAAAATTTTTTTTTTATCTAAAGGAAATGTCATGACGCATACAGAATACCAAATAGACTGAACCATAAAAGAAAGTCCCCTTGCCATGTAATAATCTAAACACTAAACATAATTAACAATGAAAGGGGAAACTAAGTAACTTATTATATCTCTGTGACCTAGAATAACTCCAGGCTACTTAGAGGAGACACTGAGAGCTTGGACACAGATTCTATGAATCCAGAGAAGCCAGCCCTGATTACTAAACCTAGAAAACTTCAATTACCATAAATGAAGGAAGTAAGATTAAAAAAACAATATTTATAAATACAGTCTTACAGAAAGTTAGAGAAGGGGCTGGAGAGATGGCTCAGCAGTTAAGAGCACTGAATGCTCTTCCAAAGGTCCTGAGTTCAAATCCCAGCAACCACATGGTGACTCACAACTATCCGTAACATGGTCTGACAAGTACCAAATTTAATATAAAAAAAATAGAATTCAAACCAAAATTAACCAAAAGAGATACACAACACTATACAGTAATAAAAAATTCACCAAAATAACATTTCAATTTATAACAACTAAGCCCCCAAAATAAGAGTAGCTACCATTGTAAAAGAAACACCTTTGTAGCTTAAATCACACACTGGCCCTCATGCATTTATAGTGGGAGACTTCAATATCTGACACCCTCTTCTGGTGTGTCTGAAGACAGCTCTAGTGTGTTTAACATATAATAAATAAAAGTTAAAAAAAAAAAAAAAAAGAAAAAAGTAGAGAAGGAAAAATCCAAAACAAAGAGGCTAGCTACAAACATGAAAACACAGGAAATAAGTCATCTCACATTATCAGCAAACCAAAAGTATACTCGTGCACGCTCAAACACACACACACACACACACATACACACACACATACATACACACACACACACACCCAACAACAACAAAATAAAAGAATTAGTGATATTTCTCAATACTAATGGCCTCAATTCCCCCAACGAAAGACTCAGGCTATCAGTATGGATGGTAAAACACCATGCATCCTTCTACTCATAAAAGAAACACAGTTCAATTATCAAGAAAAGACATTACCTCAAGGTAAAATGTTGGAAAGATACTCCAAACAAAGAGAAGCAAGAAACAAGCTGGTGTACCAATTTTAATATTAAAAAAAAATAGAATTCAAACCAAAATTAACCAAAAGAGATAAAGGCCATTAACCAGTAATAAAAAATTCACCAAGATAACATTTCAATTTATAACAACTAAGCCCTCAAAATGAGAGTAGCTACTATTGTAAAAGAAACACCTTTGCAGCTTAAATCATACACTGACCCTCATTCATTTATAGTGGGAGACTTCAATTTCTCATTCTCACCAATGGACAGGTCCTGTAGACAAAAACTAAACAGAGAACAACTCGAGCTAGCTAACATTAAACAGCCAAATGGACCTAACTCATATTACAACACATTACACCCAAACACAAAAGAATATATACATGCTTCTCAGCAACTCTTGGAAATTTCTCCAAAATGAATGCCATACTCAATACAAGTCTCCACAGTGAAAGTCTTCACAGATACCAGAAAATTGAAATACCCTGCTGCATCCTATCAGACCAGCATGGATTAAAGCTACAAATTATCAAATAAAGAAATGACAGATCGCTATAGAAACTGAAAAACTTTGTACTGAAGGGAAAATGTGTCAGACAGTGATAAAGAAATTAAGCACGGTTCTCTTATCCTGTCACTCACTTACTCTAGCCCTTCTTGTCCTCTTGAGCTCTTCCCTTCCCCCTTCCCCCCTCTGTTCACTTGGTCATGGCCATCCTCTACTTCTCTACTCCTTCTCTCTGCCTTTCTTTGCCTCTACTACCCCGTTAACTCCCCTCCCCATGCCCTAAATAGACTTTATTCTATGCTTAAAAAAAAATAGAAATTAAGCACTTCTAGAATCAAAGGAAAATGAGTACATAACATATCCAAACTTATGGGACACAATGAAAGTTAACTCCATACTCAACACACATTAAAAACTCAACAAAAAAGAATATTACAAACCAATTTCCCTCATGAACATAAATGCAAAGTACACAATAAAATACTTACAAACTGAATCAGAAAATATGTCAAGATTACTAGCCATGATTGTGAAGACTTCACCCAAGTGATGAAGAGATGGATCAACACACACACACACACACAAAAAAAAATCAAAAGATGTAATCCACTATATAAATAGAGAGAAAATACTTATTAGAAAATGAAATAGCCTTTAACAAAATCCAACAGTAATTGATGATAAAAGTTCTGGAAAGTTTAGGGATACAAGAGACATATCTAAATGTGGTAAAGGAAATGTATAGCAAGCCTTTAGCTAACATCAAATGAAATGGAGAGAGACTCAAACACATTTTACTATAATAAGGAACAAAACAAGGCTTCCAAATCCCTCAGTATCTATTCAATAATATACTTGCTATTCTAACTGGAGCAAGAAGACAAATGAAAAATATCAACAGGATATAATTTGGAAAGTTTCCTAATTGGTAGATGGTATGATAGTATACATAAGTAACCTCAAGTTTTCCATTATTAAATTCGTACAGCTAATAAAACATCTTTAGGGAAGTGGCTGGATAGATTAAGTTAAAAAAAAAACCTATGTAAAAATGATGCATAGACTGCAAAAGAAATTGGGGAAACATGCTTAAAAATAACTGGAAATAATATAGATTATGGTTGAGTAAGTATTTCTAAAAAAGCAAGAAAAATCTCAATCTCAAAAAACCTTAATGATGCAAACCTCAAATCTTTTAAGAAAGAAATTGAAGTTATGAGAATGAATAAAGATCTCTCTTGTTCATGGATCACTAGGATTATAATACAGAAAAAATGGTCCTCCTAACAAAACCAATGCATACATTCAACACAATACTATTCCAAAGTCCAGTGAAATTGTTTACAAACCTGGAAAGCACAATTCTCAGCCACATGAAGAATATCAAAATATCCACAAGAGCCAAACAATCCTGTGCATTAAAAGAATTGCATAGGACTGGTGAGATGGCTCAGCTGTTAAGAACACTCACTGCTTTTCCAAAGGTCCTGAATTCAAATCCCAGCAACCACATGATGGCTCAAAACCATCCATAATGAGACCTGACACCCTCTAACTGTGTGTCTGTAGACAGCTACAGTGTACTCACATATAATAAATAAATAAATAAATAAATAAATAAATAAATAAATAAATCTTACAAAATAAAAAAAGAACTGCATAGTACTGACAAACAAGAGAGAGACACTTTGATCAAAGGTATCAAGTGGAACCCAAGACATAATTCCAACCACATATGCAAACCTGATTTTTAATAAGGAATCCAGAAATATACACAGGAAAGAAGACAGTACTTCTGAAAAAGGGTGTTCCTTAAACTATAGGTCTGCATGTTGAAAAGTAAAAATAAATCCATATTCATCACTCAAGTCCAAGTGGATCAAAACCCTCAAAATAACAGCAGACACACTGAAACAGATAGATCTGAAGGAGCAAACAGCTCTGAATATGCTGCCATGGAAGACAACCTTCTGAATAGAACACCAACATTGCAGGTGCTAATAGGAACAACTGATAAATGGGACCTCATGAACCTAAAGAGCTTCTTTGAGGCGAAAATCACAGTCAATTGCACAGAGACAGCCTAAGGAACCAGGAAAGACTTTTACCAACTCCACAAATGACAGAGGTCTAATATACATAATATATAAAGACTTCAAGAAACTAGACTTTAAACAAACAAACAAACAAACAAAAACTTCAATTAAAAGAAGGTTGAAGATCTAAACAGAATTCTCACCAGGGGAATCTCAAATGGCTGAGAAACACTTAAAGACAATTTCAACACCCATAGCCATTAGGGAAATGCAAATCAAAACTACTGTGATATAGTGACTTGGTTTGATGCTTTTGTATTGTAAAGCTAAATATTGACCCAAAGGCCAGGCCGTCCCCCAGAAAGGAGAGTCTGCAGCAAATCACACTAAGTGACTTTCCCTCAAGATATTCTTGATACCTGGACCCTCTGGGAAAAGGTAGGCAGGCTCCCAGGATGATCAGATATCAGCCCAGTCAGTCAACCAAAAGGTAAGCCTAACTGCCCATCACCAAGTGCCTAGTTACAGATATTGTAATCTGCCATCTAAAAATGTATAAAAGATGTTTTTAAGTTAGAATCTGGGTTGCCTCTGGTCTCTTGCTTGAGAGAACTCTGAAGGTAGATCCCAGAGTGACTGAAAGTAAACCTCTTCTTTTGCATAGACCTGCATCTCCATGTTTCACTTGGGGGCATCTTGATGTAAGTACCACAGACCAAGTGTTGGGGGGTCTTACAGTTCTATCTCAAGACCCAGTTATACCGCTCCTGGGCATATACCCAAAAGATGTTCCACCATATCACAAGTATGTATGCCCCGCTATGTTCAGACCAGTCTTATTCATAATAGCCAGAAACTGGAAGCAAAATGGTTCACTTTAAAATGCTATTGATACTGGGCAGTGGAAGCACACACCGGTAGTCCCAGCATTCTGGGAGGCAGAGGCAGGTGGATTTCTGAGTTCAAGGCCAGCCTGGTTTACAGAGTGAGTTCCCGGACAGCCAGGGCTATACAGAGAAACCCTGTCTCAAAAAAAAAAAAAAAAAAAAAAAAAAAGCTATTGAGCTACAGCTCCTTTTTTTTTTTTTGATTTATTTATTTTATGTATATGAGTACACTGTAGTTGTCTTCAGACACACAGAGAAGAGGTCATCAGATCATATTGCAGCCGGGCAGTGGTAGTGCATGCCAGTAATCCCAGCACTCAGGGAGGCAGAAACAGGTGGATTTCTGAGTTCGAGGCCAGCCTGGTTTACAGAGTGAGTTCCAGGACAGCCAGGGCTATACAGAGAAACCCTGTTTTGGAAAAAAAGAAATCCAAAAAACTAAAAAAAAAAAAAAAAAAAAAAAAAAAAGATCATATTGCAGATGATTGTGAGCTACCATGTGGTTGCTAGGAATTGAACTCAGGATGTCTGAAAGAGCAGTCAGTGCACTTAACCACAGAGCCAGCTATCCAGCCCAAACTACAGCACCTTAACATAGGAAGTTAGAAAGTTCAAGGAAGAGGAAAGCAAGGCCATTGCCCTGGGGAGCAATACTGGGATCAAGGCCATCTGAGTCAGCATAGCATGTCTCAGAAACCTTTTCCTAAAAGGCTGAGGATGCAGCTGTTCTAGAATTCATATGCCTTCCCAGGGAGAAATCACTACACACAATAAGAACATTAATTTAGAAATATCTATTTAAATACACATGGACTGGTTGGAGGGCCCTAGCACATATGCAGGAAAGGACTGCCTAGTCAGGCCTCACTGGGAGAGGTGGAGCCTAATCCTGGGGAGACTTCATGCCCCAGGGAAGACAGAGGGGGAAGGTTAAGAGAGGGGAGATAAGAGTGGGAGTGGGGTAGGGGAGGAGGAGGGCACCATCTAAGAGGCAAAGGAGAGGGAGATGGAGTGAAGACTTTTAGAAAAAGGACAGGAATGGGAGCAATAATTGGAATGTGAATAAAACAATTTTTAAATTTTTAAAAAGAAAAGAAATATCTCTTAAATAAAAGTATGCTTCAAGCACTGGTTAATGCTCAAAGAGGAGCCAGCCTAGAAGAGATTTTGCAGTCCACAGATGCCAATCTCTTTTATGTTACACTTTGAACAGATTAAATAAGGAGAGCAGACTGCAAGTACAGCAGAGGGGAAATTTACACAGCAAAGATATTCCCAGAAGTATTTCTTAAGTATACCAGAGACCTGAAGCAGTAACACAGTCCTAAGTAGAAGATCCCAAAGAAGGAAAAGGACTAGAAAAGTAGTGCCACAGACCACCCCAGTCAGGTATGGGGTCCCTGGGACGAGGGTCTTTGAAGGCTAAGTGGGAAAGGATTCGATGGTGACAAACAGAAAACAGAGAGGCAGATAACTCTGAATGTATTTTGCAGTTCTCAAGCAAAGATTTTTATGCATAAAGAAACAAGTGTTACAACTCTGAGAAGATGTGTACAGTGAAGCAGTCAAATAGAACAGATATCATCATAGTCATTTGTCACAACAAAAGAAAAATCATCTCAGTATAACAACTTCTGAAAAAATATGTTCAGTGAAGCAATCACATATAGAACAGGAAACATCATTATCATTTGGCACAATAAATATCATCCAAGGCTAGTGGCAAATGTCCAAGAACAAGTTAATAATTTTTTCTGGTTAGTTATTGTTTAACATCAAGTACCTAATTTATTGTAAATTTTCAATGCATACATTTAAACTATTTTAATATTTAAGGATTTCTTAAAAAAATATACCAGCCAGGTGGTGGTGGCGCACGCCTGTAATCCCAGCACTCTGGGAGGCACAGGCAGGTGGATTTCTGAGTTCGAGGCCGTCCTGGTCTACAGAGTGAGTTCCAGGACAGCCAGGGCTACACAGAGAAACCCTGTCTCAAAAAAAAAAAAAAAACAAAAATACAAAAAAATAAAAAAATAAAAAATAAATAAAAAAAACCAAAGCCCACTTCCTAAGACACACGTGCAGCCACATGAAAAGTCATGGTTAGGAACGTTTTTATCTATCATAATACTATTATATATAATTTTGTAAATGATTTATAAGGTCAAACGCTGGTTTTCCTGGACGGGAGATGTGGTTACTGACCCATTATTCTTGCTTCAGATCTTTGCCTAGGCATTCAGGAACACCATATAAGTAAGAAAAATAATAGAAAAAAAAGATAAAACAGATAAATTGCCATGAAAACTATGGCTCCATATTTTGCTGCGGCCAAGAGTTTACAACTGGTTCCAGGAGGCCTGCTTCTATAGAACTGTTCCCATCAGTCTGTGGAACATGTCCCACAGAGTCTACTAGAGTTGGTGTGGCAAAGTAGAATGTACAAAATACAAACGTTGGGATGGAGCGGTCTCACGCTAGCCCTATCTTATGACAAATGAGTATCTTAACAAGAATATCAGCTTTTATACTATCTCCTGACGGAAAAGGAGACAACCTGTATGAAGTCAGTAGACACAATTACATAATAGGATAAACTCGGAGGAGTCTGAAACAGCGCTGCAAAGCTCAATATTGGGCTGCTACCCAAGACGAGAGGTGACATTTACAACTCTTTCATATTAACTCCAGATATGTCTTAGGACAAAATGTTAAAACAAAGTGCAAAAATTATAGAAGATACTGTAGAAACACGCATTTCCGTGTTTGCCATCTTGGCAAGAATGTTTGAACACACAAGCCCATGCTCCAAATCCTTGCACAGATGCAGCCCCAAAGCAAAGTTATTTAGAGGTCACCTCCATGCTCAGGTTTCTGCTAAGACTACAAACAACCTCACAGGTGCTCAAGTTTAGCTGCGGTTCCCACCCAGCCGCAGGGAGGGCTCGCCACACTCGCTCCAGATGTTCAATCGCCTGCCCTTTCCCATTGGAAGCAGCTGCCATATACTCACCATATCGGGGGTTCACAGCTCATCTGAATGCCCCTCACAGCTCCTCACAGCAGCACACAGAGCAGGACACAACAAGTGCTCAAGACTCCTCAGCTGCAGCACTGAAACTCCAACATGGTGCCCGGAAACACCCGCCTCCACTTCAGACTGGAGGCCCTGATTGGCCAGCAAGACTTGAGTGACATAAGCACCTCCCTTAACTTAGAGTGTGATCAAGGGACAGAGCACAGTGATCCCTGGCCCATGCTTCTGGTCCAGGGCCATCCCTTTTCCAGAGAAGTAGGATGAGAGTGCACTGAAGGGACAAGGCAAGGTGGTTCCTGTACCAGGCTTCCTTTCCAGAGCTAGACCTTTTCCAGCTCTGGAGAGATTTGCATTTCAGAAGCACTTGTGCCTGTCCACCGATACCATACCCTTCTCTCTTCCAGCACTCCCCCTTCTTGCTACTCTAATCAAGGCTGATAGATTACAGGGCCCATTATTCAACCTGCAGTGAAATAAACATTCCAGCCCATAGGGGAAGAGTGCCCAGAGTAGTAACCGTTAAAGAGAGATTTTCAGGAAACACTAAGATTTTTGTTCTGTTGATTCAGGTTAGGTCAGTTATATTGCACTTGCTTTCCCCTGGAAATTATGAGACTTTACACAACCCTGTGAGAAAAGCAGGAAATTGACCAAGCCCACTCAGTCAGTCAACAGGTTCTCCAGTACAGGAGGGGGGATTAAAAAGAAAAAAGACAATGAGACAACATTGAAGCATGACCACAGTCAATTCTGAGACTGAAAGCGGGTTTAATAATTTCCAATCCACTTTTATGCCATTTTAATTAAATGCAGGTGTTAATAGCAATAGTAGTACAATGAGGAACACACAAGACAGTAAACACACAATAGTCAAGGCAATAATCAAAGTCCCATGACAGTAGTTTCCAAGGGCTTGTCAAAATGGCCAAAATACCTGAGACTCCTTCCTTGACCAAGTCCAAAATCTTGCCTAAAGCCTGCTTCTTTCATTTCTCCCTATAAAATTCCTGCCTTAACCTACTTCCCTATTATAGCCTAAAATCACATTCCTGCCTAAACTTCACTTCCCTATCATCAGATTCCTGCTTGAGCTTACTTACCTGTCCTAGACCAGGTGGCATGGCACCCCAGTAAGGCTCTCTACAGGAAATAGATGACAAACCATGGCACAGTATTGTTAGCCAGCACATCTTACTCAGTGGGAAGGGGGGGAAACAGCTTTATTAATAAAGGTATCTGAATGAACAGAACTCATAGAATGGATCTCTTTGTTTTTTAGTGGCATGGGGTTTGTTTGGGGTTTTTTTGTTTTGTTTTGTTTTGTTTTTTTTGTTTTTTTGAGACAAGGTTTCTCTGTGTAGCCCTGGCTGTCCTGGAACTCACTCTGTAGACCAGGCTGGCCTTGAATTCAGAAATCTGCCTGCCTCTGCCTTCCATGTGATGGGTTTGATAGCATGCGCCACCTCTGCCTGGCCTATTTTTATATATTTTAATTAAATATGTTGTATCACTTTCTGCTATCTTGTACACTCTCTCTAGCCCTTCCTAAATTCTACACTGCCAATTTGTTTCTTTCTTGTTATATATGTGTAAATAAGTCTGCTCAAATATGTTAATATAATTTTCTGTCTCCATTTCTGTTGGGTGCATTTATATGAATTCACGGAACATGTTGTATTTTGGGATAACCATGTAGGGAACACATCTTTGGTTGAGACTACTTCTCCCACTTGCAAAAGAGCTCCATTCTGTAATGAAGAACACCATGTTGTTGGGACACAAAGGTCCCTGTACTCACAGATCACCAGGGAAGCCACAAATTCTAAATAGACAGAGGCCTGCACTCAGTAAAGAAAGTAAATTCAATCGTGCATTCAATCTAAAAGGTTAGAAGTGGATTTTCTTAATGACCCAGTAACCTTTTTGATCTGTGCTGGTAATCTTCATATAACTTTTGCTATAGAGGCAGACCTTACCTAAATTCACCAAAATGACTGTCTTAAATTCTTTCCGTGTTTATCAACTTTAGGAGTTCTTTGGTACAATTTTTAGGGTCACTATCATATCATCTGCAAATAGTGATACTTTGAATTCTTCCTTTCCAATTTGTATCCCTTTGACCTCCTTTTGTTCTCTAATTGCTCTGGCTAGGACTTCCGGTACGATATTGAACAGGAAAGAAGAGAGTGGACAGTCTTGTCAATTCCCTGATTTCACTAGGATTGTTTCAAGTTTCTCTCCATTTAATTTGATGTTGGCTATTGGTTTGCTGTATATTGCTTTTACTATGTTTAGGTATGGGCCTTGAATTCCTGATATTTCCAAGACTTTTATTACAAGACTTTTATTATGAATGTGTGTTGGATTTTGTCAAGTGCTTTCCCAGCATCCAATGAAATGATCATGTGTTTATTTTTTCTTTAAGTTTGTTTATGTAATGGATTACATTAATGGATTTCTGTATATTGAACCATCCCTGCATCCTTGGGATGAAGCCTACTTAATCGTGGTGAATGATAGTTTTGATGTGTTCTTGGATTAGGTTGGAAAGAATTTTATTCAATATTTTTGCCTGGATATCCATAAGGAAATGGTTCTGCCTTCTTGGAAGAAGAAAGTATGTAACTTTGTTTTGATTTTTGAGGAGCCCATAGTTAAAGAATGGATATATTAAAGAAACACTAAATCTTTAAAGTGTTGAAATTTTTGAAATAAATGAGGACTTTTAAAAGTTCAACTGTAGACAGGCACGTGGATTTCTGAGTTCAAGGCCAGCCTGGTCTACAAAGTGAGTTCCAGGAAAGCCAGGGCTACACAAAGAAACCCTGTCTTGGAAAGAAAAAAAAAGGTCTTAATGGTCTCAGTTCTCCAACAAAATGAAACACATCAAGTATTTGGATTAGGAATCAAAAATCATTCTTTCTAGGCTCTACAAGGAACTCAACTTTAAAGACAGTAAAGATAGATATCATCATAAAGTGATAGGATGATGTATGTACACCACTCAGTGCGACATGGAAACAGTGTTTTTGTCCTAATATCTAACAAAGTGGACTTTATCTAAACTTGATCAGAAGATAAAGAGGGAATTTTTATCCTACTCAATGTAATAATCATCAAGTTGACATTACTATTATAAATATAGATGCACCAAAATTTGATATAATTCATTTATAAAAAACGTTCAATAGCCTATATTTCTTCACTTCAAGCTGTTCTGTAAGGATACCAGCAGAATTACTTAACACTGGCACAACGGCATGCAGAAACAGATGCACAGAGGAACAGAAAATCAACTTTATATTGGTATTTGAGGTTTCAAATAACCATAATTCACATGAATTAATACAAAGTCCTCTCATATACATCTTAGAATACGAGTTGAGGACACTATTCTACAATAAATTCTCAGCAACTCTTTTAACTGGAGAGCTTACCTCACCCATTGCAGGACTGAACTTGCCTAGTTTTCAGTAGTGTGTCTGTGCCTGTGCTTCATTCAGACTTCCCAGTTTCTATACTTGGGGGGTCCTCTAGGTCCACACTGCCACCGACCACCCAAGTCGGGTATGAGGATCCCTGGGACAAGGGTTCTCAAAGGATTAAATGATGACTAACAGAAAACAAACACAGAGGCAGTATGACTCTAAATATATTTTGCAGTTCTCAAGCAAGGGTCTTTATGCATAAAGAAACAAGTATTACAACTCTGAGAAGATGTGTTCAGGAAGCAGTCAAATAGAACAGATATCATCATAGGCATTTGGCACAATAAAATACAAAATTATACAAGTATTACAACTTCTGAAAATCACGGATAGAACAGGTAACATGATTATTATTTGGCACAATAAAAATCATCCAAGGCTAGCAGAAAATGTCCAAGAACAAGTTAATAAATCTTTCTGGTCAGTTATTGTTTAATATCTAGTATCTGACTGCTTCTATATCTTCAAAGTGTAAATGTAAATTATTTTATTCTTTTTATTTAAGGCTTTCTTTACCATATACCAAAGCCCACTTCCAATGACACACTGCAGTCATATGAAATTTTATTGCTGGAAACGTTTTTATCTAACATTATACTATTATGCAATTTTGTAAATGATTTATGAAGTAAAGCACTGGTTTTCCCAGAGATAAGGTCATGGCTAGTGACCTCATCTCAAGGGATTGTTTCTTACCAATTATTCTTGCTTAAGATCTTAGCATAGGCTATCAGAAACATCTCATAAATAAGAAAAAAAGAATAAAAGAGGATAAAACAAATAAATTGCCATGAGAACTACAGCTCGATATTTTGTTCTAGGCAAGAGATTGAAAACAGGTTCCACGAGGCCTCCTTTTGAAGTTTTCACCTTAGTCTGTGTAACTTGTCACACAGATTCTACTGGGGTTGGTGTGGCACCATACTACAGGGATCTTTGCTTTGGTCAAGGTAAGTGAATACATCTTGTGTTGACACAGAGCGTCCTGTGTATTACAAGAGATATACCATGCCATTTTTGTATGATTTTAGATGTAATTGCATATATAACACAGGATTAAACTCAGTGGATAAAAGGACAGAAAATGGAAGTGGTATGAATGACTTCCTTATTGACATTGCCTTGTTAGGTATTTAGGGTCATAAGAAATGTTCCTGTTTTAATTTGTATGCATTTAGTGCACTTTAAATTACTACAAAGCAAAAATACAAGCATGGAACTTCATGTTAAGATGGGGATCCAGATATTATATTTTACATAGCGCGTGAAAAGCATCATGCAGATTTAAGGAGGTGCTGGAGACAGCATACCTTGACAGGAACTGCCAGCAGCAGGAAGGCATGGAGACAACTCCGAAGCCCACAGCAGCTCCTTATAGAAAAGGATGGCACCTGGGACCCTGAGAAGCAGGAGACACATCTCTCCAGGGGACCAGCCATCTAAGGGACTGTAGTAGGCCAGGATGGAGACATCTCCTTAGCTCACAGCAAATCTTTTCAAAAACCATTCCCCCCCACCCCCGAAAAATGGCTGTATAGATTTCATTTGTGCATGACTTTTTAGTTGGCCTTTGTGTGCATAATTATTCTATTATATCTGACTTTCTTATTTCTTTCTCCTTCTCTCTGGTGAATTCTGTTAAACTAGATGTTCCTTGATGTAATGATTCTTAAACAATTAAGAATTGAGACATAGAGGCACAGTACAACACAGTCCTAATGGCCCAGGTGTATGCTGTATGCTCTCATCTTGGAAACAATGCAATAAGTGCATAATGGTAGTTCCTGATGAATGTTGGACTTGCAAAGAAAGTTTGAAGAAATGATTAGAAAATGAATTAAAGTCCACATTGGCACCCGGAGAAAGGAAAAAGCTATTGAAGTTATGAAGTAAGTTTTGCACAACATTTAAGAGTGGTTCCTGGATAAGCAAGTATAGAATGCACAAAGTAATATACTGGTAAAACTAAGTGGAAACATGGTGACTCTTAGGAGAGGCACTGTGTGTAATGTGCAGAAGCAGATAGCTAGTGGAAGAATCAAGGCTCAACTTGATTCTTTCTGGCCACTGCCTGGCAGCTTTATCCATGTCACTTATCATTAGAGCATCACAGGAAAATGCAGGTAGATGCCCTAGGAATTCTCGGCTCTGAAGTATAATAAGTCAAAAGATAAAGTTAAATAGTGATAAGTTTTCTATTATTATTATTATTGTTATTATTATTATTATTGCCTGGAAATAGCTAGAAACTTTGGGGAACAATTATAATTCTTGATTCTTTGTGGAATGTGGTTATTCTTTTGCATTTGATTTGTCAATGATTATACAACACATAATTTTTTCTAGTTGCTTTTGAAGTATCAACAAAAGACTGGGGCAAGAAAAAAGTGAGACCAGTCAGAATGGCTAAGGTTAAAAACTCAGGAGACAGCAGGTGTTGGCGAGGATGTGGAGAAAGAGGAACACTCCTCCACTGCCGGTGGGATTGCAAGATGGTACAACCACTTAGGAAATTAATCTGGTGTTTCCTCAGAAATCTGCCTATGACACTTCCAGAGGACCCTGCTATACCACTCCTGGGCATATACCCAGGGGATTCCCAGGCATGCAATAAGGACACATGCTCCACTAGCTTCATAGATGCCATATTTGTAATAAATAGCCAGAAGCTGGAAAGAACCCAGGTGTCCCTCAATGGAGGAATGGATACAAAAAATGTGGTATATATACACAATGGAGTACTATTCAGCCATTAGAAACAACGAATTCATGAAATTCTTAGACAAATGGATGGAGCTGGAGAACATCATACTACGTGACGTAACCCAGTCTCAAAAGATCAATCATGGTATGCACTCACTGATAAGTGGTTATTAGCCTAGAAACTTGGAATACCCTAGACATAATCCACATATTAAATGATGTCCAGAAGAACGGAGGAGTGGCCCCTGGTTCTGGAAAGACTCAGTGCAGCAGTATAGGAGATTACCAGGACAGGGAAGTGGGGAGGGGTGGATGGGGGAATGGGGGAGGGAAGAGGGCTTATGAGACCTTCGGGGAGTGGGGAGCCAGAAAAGGGGAAATCATTTGAAATGTAAATAAAAAAATATATCTAATAAAAAAAAAGCTTGTATATACCAAAGTTACTGTGGACATAATAAATTAATGCTAAAATAAAAAAAAAAGAAAGAAAAAATTGAGAGAGCACATGAGGAGGAGTGGAGAGCAAGTAAGGTGTGCACATGGTGAGTGGAGAGAATGTGAGAGAGAATGTGAAGTGTGTATGGAGAGTGTGTATGTGTGTGTGTGTGTGTGTGTGTGTGAGTGAGTGAAGGGAGAATGCATGTGGTATGTGTGAGCTGTGCGTGAAGATTATCGGCGAGCAAAAGGGGAAAGCACAGACCTGTGCGTTATTTATAAAAGCCAGAAGCTGAAAAGAACCCAGATGTCCTTCAACAGAGGAAGGGATACAGGACATGTGGTATATTTACACAATGGAGTACTACTCAGCTATTAAAAACAATGAATTCATGAAATTCTTAGGCAAATGGATGGAGCTAGAAAATAGCATCCTGAGTGAGGTAACCCAATCACAAAAGGACACATGTGCACTCACTAAAAGGTGGATATTAGGCTAAGAGCTCAGAATAGACAAGATACAACTCACAGAACACATGAAGCTGAAGATGAAGGAAGACCAATGTGTGGATACTTTGATCATTATTGGAAGATGGATCAAAACAACCATGGCCAACCAATAGACTGAGCAGAGGGTCCGCAATGGAGCAGTTGGAGAGAGGACCTAAGGAGCTGAAGAGGTGTGCAGCCCTGCAGGAGGAACAATAATATGTACCAACTAGTACTACCAGAGCTCCCAGGGACTAAAACACCAACCAAACATATACATTGAGGGTCCCACGGCTCCAGCTACATATGTAGCAGAACATAACCATTTCGCATATCAATGAGAGAAGAGGCCCTTGGTCCTGTGAAGGCTGAATTATCCAGAAAAATGGAATGCAAATTGGGAAATCATGGGAAGAAGGGTAAGCAGAGGGAGGGGGGATGGGAGAGGGGATTTTCAGAAGTAACAAGGAAAGGGGATGCCATTTCAAATTTAAATGAAGCAAATATCTAATAAAACAAAATCACAGAAAAAATCAAAATAATGTAAACCAAAAAAAAATGTTTACCACAAAATATCTATGAACTTTTGAGTATTGTGAGAAGACAAATATCATGAATAGCAGGAATAGATGAAGGATTCCAGCACAAATGTATAGAAAGTATTTTTAACATAACCATAAAAATATTCTTGAACCTAAAAGAGATATCAAGAAGCATACAGAATACCAAATAGACTGGACCACAAAAGAAAGTCCCCTTGCTGTGTAATAATCAAACACTAACCATATAAAACAGAGAATATTATATCTCTGTCCTCTAGAATTACACCTGTCTTCTCAAGAGAGACTATAAAGCCAGAAGGGCTTGGAAACAGATTCAATGAAACCATAGAAGCCTGCCCTGATTACTAAACCTAGAAAATTTCAATCACCATAAATGGAAAAAAAATAACATATTGAAATGATACATATCTAAGAATACAGACCTAAGGAAGGTGACAGAAGGAAAAATCCAACACAAGGAGGTTACCTACACACAAGAAAACACAGGAAATAAGTAACTCACATTATCAGCAAAACCAAAAGTACACACAAACACCACTGCCAACAAAAACAAAATACAAGAATTAGTAATCATGCCAGGCAGTGGTGATGCACACCTTTAATCACAGCTCTTGGGAGGTAGAGGCAAGAGGATTTCTGAGTTCAAGGTCAGCCTGGTTTACAGAATGAGTTCCAAGACAGCCAGGGCTACACAGAGAAACCCTGTTTCAACACCCCCCAAAAGAAAAAAGAATTAGTAATCACTATTCATTGATATTTCTCACTAACAATGGCCTCAATTTCCCCAGTATAAAAGAGCCAGGCTAACAGAATGGATGTTAAAACACCATGCATCCTTCTACTGCATACAAGAAACACGGTTCAACATTAAGAACAGACATTACCTTAAGATAAAATGTTGGAAAAAAAGATATTCCAGACAAAGAGACCTAAGATACAAGCTGGTATAGCCATTTTAATATCTTAAAAAAAAATTAGAAATAAAACCAAAATTAACTCAAAGAGGTAAAAAAAGCACAATAAACTAATAAAAAAAAATCCACCAAGAAAACATTTCAACTCATAACATGTGAGCCCCCAAAATGAGAGTAGCTACTATTGTAAAAGAAACACCTTTGCAGCTTAAATTACACACTGACCCTCATGCATTTATAGTAGGAGACTTCAATCTCATTCTCACCAATGGACAGGTCCTGCAGACAAAAACTAAACAGAGAACAACTCGAGCTAACTGTCATTTAAAAGCCAAATGGACCTAACTGGTATTTACAGCACATTACACCCAAACACAAAAAAAAAAAATATATGCTCCTCCCAGCAATTTATGGAACTTTCTTTAAAATTAAGGACACATTCAAATACAGAGCAAGCCTCCAAAGACACCAGGAAATTGAAATACCCAGCTTCATGCTATCAGACCACCATGGATTAAATCTTCACATCATCAACTACAGAAATGACAGATCTCTAACAATCTCATCGAAACTGAAGAACTTTGTATTGAATAGCAAGTGTGTCACACAGTGATAAAGGAAGAAATTAAGTACTTCTAGAATTCAATGAAAATGAATAAAGGACATATCCGAACTTACAGGACACAAAGAAAGTTGTGATAAGAGGACAGTTCATAGCACTAAATGCAAACATTACAAAGGAGGGGTGGGGTAGATATGTTCATTCTTTGAGACAAAATTTAAAAAAAAAGTGGCAACTCGAATCCAAACTAACTAAAAGAGAATTTGCAGATTAAGAATATCAGAAACATCCCAGCACTTGGAAGGCAGAGGCAGGCAGATTTCTGAGTTCGAGGACAGCCTGGTCTACAGAGTCAGTTCCAGGACAGCCAGGACTAAACAAAGAAACCCTGTCTCGGAAATAAATAAATAAATAAATAAATAAAACTAAGAAAAACCCTAGGGCTGGATATTTTTTGCTGCAGTTTTCAATCAGACTTTCAAAGAAAAACACAGTCTCTCGTGAGAAGACAGGTATAATTCTAGAAGAATACTATGCCATTACTGCTCAAAGTATTTTACAAAATAAAAACAGAAGGAACATTACCCAAAAGCCTCATACTCAACATACATAAAAACTCCACAAAAAAAGCATATTACAAGCCAATTTCCCTCATGAACATAAATGCAAAAATACTCAATGAAATCCTTGTAAACTGAATCAAAAAACCCATCAAGAAAATTACTAACCATGATGTGAAGATGTCACCCGAGTGAGGAGGAAATGGATCAACATAAAAATAAAAATTAAAAAAAAAATGAAATCAACTACATGAATAAAGTGACTGAAAAACTCATTAGACACAACTAGCCTTTAACAAAATCCAACAGTAACTGATGAGAAAAGTCCTGGTGAGAATAGGGATACAAGAGACATATCTAAGTATAATGAAGGAAAATTATAGCAAGCCTTAAGCTACCATAAATGAAATTGAGAGAAGCTGGAAGAAATTTCACTATACTCAGGAACAAGACACCGGGGTATCCAATCTTTCCATATCTATTCAATATAGTACTTGAGGTTCTAACTAGAGCAGGAAGATAGAGGAAAAAGATCAATAGGAAATAATTTGGAAAAGAAGAAATCAAAGTATACTAACTGGTTGATGGTATGATAGTATGTGTGTCTGGAAACAGCTACAGTGTACTCACATAAATAAAATAAATCTTTAAAAAAAAAGATCTCTCATGTTCATGGATCACAAGGATTATACCACACACAAAAATGATCATCCTAACAAAACCAATGCATACATTCAGCACAATCCCCATCCAAATTCCAATGAAATTCTTTACAAACCTGGAAAGAACGATTCTCAGTGACTTGTATAATATTAAAATATCCATGATAGCTAAAACAATCCTGCACATTAAAAGAACGGCATGGTACTGACATAAAAAGAGACACTTAGATCAAGCTTATCAAATGCAAGACCCAGACACAATTCCAACCACATCTGGAAACCTGATTTTTGATAAGGAATCTAGAAATGCATGAGGGAAAGAAGACAGTACCTTCAAACAATGGTGTTCCTTAAACAGTATGTCTGCATTGTAGAAAAATGGAAATAGATCCACATTCATCACTCAAGTCCAAGTAGATCAAAGACTTCAAAATAAAAGCAGACACACTGAAACTGATAGATCAAAATGTAGTGATCAGCTCTGAATTCACTGGCATGGGAGACAACCTTCTGAACATAACACAAATATTGTAGGTGTTAATATCAACAACTAATAAACAGGAATAAAGAGCCTCTTTAATGCAAAAAAAAAAAAATAACACTGTCAACTGGACAAAGAGACAGGCTAAGAAATGAGGAAAGATTTGTACCAACTCCACAACTAATAGAGGCCTTATATACAAAATATATAAAGACCTCAAGAAACTAGATGTTTAAATAAACAAACAAACAAAAACTTCAATTAAAAATGGGGTACAGAAGGCCGGGCAGTGGTGGCAGAACACGCCTGTAATCCTAGCACTCTAGGAGACAGAGGCAGGTGGATTTCTGAGTTTGAGGCCAGTCTAGTCTACTGAGTGAGTTCCAGGACAGCCAGGGCTACACAGAGAAACCCTGTCTTGAAAAAAAATGGGGTACAGAGCCAGGTGGTTGTGGTGCACACCTGTAATCCCAGCACTATGGGAGGCAGAGGCAGGGGGATTTCTGAGTTTGAGGCTGCCTGGTCTACAGAGTGAGTTCCAGGACAGCCAGGGCTATACAGAGAAACCCTGTCTCGAAAAAACCAAAATAAAAAAAAAAGGGGGGGTGCAGATCTAAACAGAGAATTCTCAACAGTGGAATCTCAAATGGGGGAGAAACACTTACTAGTTCATCACCCCATAGCAAGCTGTTTATATTGTAATGCTAAATACTGTCCCCTGAGGCCTGGTTGCCTCCAGAGAGGAGACAGAGTCCACAGGGAGTGGTGCTAAGTGACCTTGCCCACAAGTTATTCCTGGGTGACTCTGTGATCTTTGGAAATGAAAGTGATCAGAAAGGGAAGCTATGATTGCCTCTGCAGACCCTTACGACTGCATTTGGATTCAGGAAGTCTCAGTCCCACTTGAGGCCCACACACAAAATAATGTTGTAGGACAATTCAATGTCTGCTTCCTGGCACATGGATGTGGAGTCTGACATGTCCACCTTCACAACACCAGGCACTCCTGAAAGAACTCTGTAAACCTAAACTCCTTTTATATGCTGGAGTTGAATTTCCATAAATCACATCACTGTGGCTGGTGGTCATGAAAAGTTAAAAGGATTCTAATTAAATGTTGCTGAAGGAGGATCTCCATCATCTTCTCTCTACCAGTTTCTTGACTATTTGGAAAATTTATCACACCAAACTGAATGGGGAAGGCAAAGTTCAGAACTTCTAGAAACTAGACCTTTGAGTTTCCAGTCTGTCTTCCCACTGCATACCAAAACCAATGCCTCTGTGGGTACATTGGACAGTGATATTATAAGCACCACACCTTTCCAGTGTTAAAGTTCCTCCTCCCCAGAGAATCTACATTCAGTGAGGCTCAGGGGCCAGGAGCCTTTGCCAGGTTACCACCATGTACCAACAGAACCACAATCTGGCTCACAGCATACTCCACTCCTTAGCACATTGGACTAGGACAGGTCAGCAACCTGTTCTTCCCGGTGTGGGGACATGGTCAACACAACTGAACATGGCATCACTTCTGGTCTCCATCATGGCTTCCTGCAGCTACTGCAGAGGGCTGGGAGAGAAGAGAAACAGACCAAAGGGAAAGGAGGGAAATGGTAGAGGAAATGGACCAGGTAACCAAAATGGCTCAATTTCATCAGGAAGAGCTGCACAGGGAAGGGCATCCCAATCACTCTGTTGGGGGTTGGGGAATGACAGGCATATCTTCTAACAGGAAGACATTGAGGGATGCTGGGAGAACCTGACAGCCAGGTCCACTTTGACTTATTAAGTAGGTAATTAGTCCCAGGGTTTTGCTTAACAGTAAGGAGGAATGACAAAGTAGAAATGATTTAATTAAAATCTCAAACATCATTTTAAAGCTGAGACAGACCTTGTGGTTCAATATTCTCCAGGGATTAGACATAAATACCTAGAGTACACTAGGTAATCATCACATGTATTCTCCCTGATTGCGCTTTTTCAGGCAGGAATAACAACATTCCTGTTGGGAAGAGCCACACCAGTCTGTTCGCATCTTCTGTATTAGTTAACTTAGTGCAACTACAGAATTTTGGTTTCTAGAAAAAAGTTCAGTTCCATATCCAGATTTTTGATTGTCCTGGGCTATGAAATCGAAAAAATTGCCACTTAGGCCTTTTACTGATCATCAAAATTTGATTACCTGATTACTCCTTGCTAATGACAACCAAATATTGTCAAACATGAAAGTTCTCCTCCTCCCTCCTCACTCCTTTCTGTGCAACAGAGTTGGTCAGTGAACTCAATTCTAACTCCAACCCCTTTTCATTTTAAGTATCCATTAAAAGCCACGAAAGTTAGGGGACACTCATTCACTGGTCTCTTTTCCACCTCACTGACTGGTTAAGGGCCAAACCTGAAAGAGCTGGAGGGCAGTCTTCAAGTCCTTGGGCCACAGAGGCAGAATGAGGTATACAAAATTCATAATTACAAGCATGAGGAAAGCCCAAGGTTCAGAAAGGGTTCTTCTAATGTAAATCTAATATTAAAGCAATTTAAAGAAGGAATGAAATTCTTTTTTTTCAAGATTTATTTTATATATTATTTATTTATTTATTTATTTATTTATTTATTTATTATATGTGAGTACACTGTAGCTGTCTACAGACACTCCAGAAGAGGGTGTCAGATCTCACTATAGATGGTTGTGAGCCACCATGTAGTTGCTGGGATTTGAACTTAGGACATTCAGAGGACCAGTCAGTAGTCTTAACCACTGAGTCATCTCTCCAGACCCCAGGAATGAATTTCTTAAAGACTGGGAAACATTCCAGAATAGATAAATACCATATTGGGGCAGTGACACATTAAAGAACATGAAATTTAAAAAGTATCATCAGCCAGGTGATGATGACATATGCTTTGAATCCCATTAGTTGGAAGGGCAGAGACAGACAGAACTCTCTGAGTTCAAGGCCATCCTGGTAGATGGAAAAAGTTCCAAGACCACCATATCCTCACAATGAAAACCAGTTTTGAAAAATAGACAACCAAAAAAAAAAAAAAAGTACTTAATATGGCAAAGGAACCAAAGCTAATCTACAAATTCAATGCAATTCTCCTCAAAAATTCCAACACAACTTTCTACAGACATTGAAAGTGCAATTCTCAACTTCATATGGAAGAAGAAAAACTCCCAGGAATATCAAAACAATCCTGAAGGAATCAGGATCCCTTACCTCAAGCTGTACTACATAGCAATAGTGATAAAACCCTAATGTTATTGGTACAGAGACAGACAGACAGATCCATTGAATACAATCAGAGATGCTAAAAGGAACCCGCACATGTATGGACACTTGATCTTTGACAAAGAAGCAAAAACCAGCGCTGGAGAGATGACACTGGTTAAAAGCTGACTTTTCTTCCAGAGGTCCTGAGTTAAAATCCCCACAACCACAAGGTGGCTCATAACCATCTGCAGTGGGATCTGATGTCCTCTTCTAGTGTTTCTGAAGAGAGAGTGACACTGTACTCATAAACAAAAAATAAAGAGAAAATCATTTTTTAAAAATGAAGCAAGAACCATACAGGAGGGAAAAAAAGCATCTACAACAAATGGTGCTGGTCTAACTGGCAGTGTACATATAGAAGAATCAAATTGATGGTATTTATCACCCTGCACAACATGGATCCCGGACATCAACATAAAACCAGATATACTGAGTGTAATAGAAGCAAAGTGGGTAAAGCCCTTGAACGAATTGGCACAGCACAGAATTTCTTGAATAGAACACCTGTGACTCAGGCTTTAAGATCAACAGTTGATAAAGGGGACCTCTTGAAAATGAAAAGCTTCAGTAAGGCAAAGGACACTGACACTAGGACAAAACAGCAGGCAACAAATTGAGAAAAGATCTTCACTAACCCTACAACCAATAAGGGGGTAATATCAAAACTTTATAAAGAATACAAGTTAGATGCCAAAAAAAAAAAATTAAAAATGGGATATAGAGCTAAATAGAATTCTCAACACAGAAATCTCGAATGACAAGTAGCACTTAAAGAAATGTTCAACATCATTTGTCATCAGGTAAATGCAAACGACAATGACTCTGAGATTCCACATTGCATGAATCAGAATGGCTAAAACTGAAAACTCAAGGGACAGCACATGCTGCTAATGACACTGAGAAAGGTGAACACTCCTTCTTCGCTGGAAGGACTGCATACTTGTACAACCACTCTGGAATTCAATCTGGAGGTTCCTCAGATAACTGGGAGTAGTTCTATCTTAAGACCCGTTATATCATTCCAGGGCATGTACCCAAAATATGTTCCACCATATCACAAAGGACACGTGCTCCACAGGGTTCAGAGCAGCCTTACTCATACTAGCCAAGAACTGGAAGCAAATAGGTTCATTTTAACACTCTATTGTGGTTCCTTTAATGCAGTAATTTAGAAAGTTTAATGAAGAGGAAAGCAAGACCATTGCCCTGGGGAGCAAGACTGGAATCAAGGCCACCTGAGACAATACAGCAAGCCTCAGAAACCTTTTCTTAAAAGGCTGAGGATACAGCTGTTCTAGAATTCACAGGCCTTCCCAGGGAGAGCCCTCTACACACAAGGAAAACATGAATTAAGAAATATCTCTTTAAGAACACATGGAATGGTCTGGAACTCTGACACATGAGTAGGAGTGGACTACCTTGTCTATCCTCACTGGGAGAGGATGAGCCTAATCCTGGAGAGACTTGGTGCCCCAGGGAAGAGGGATAGGATTAGGGGAGTCTAAGCTGGATTGGGGGTGGGTAAGGGAGGGGGAGCACCATCTCAGAGGCAAAGGAGAGGGATGCAGTGAAGAAGTTTAGAAAGGAGACTGAGAATGGAGACATTTGGAATGTAAGTAAACAAAACAATTTAAAAATAGAGAAATATCTCTTTAGTAAAAGCATGCATCCAGCACTGGGTAATGCTCAAAGAGGAGCCAGCCTAGAACACACCTTGCAGTCCCCAGCTGCCATCATCCTTAAGTCTCTCTTATGTTCAGCCTCCAGGTTACACTTTGAACCATTTAAATAGAGGCAGAAGACTGCAAGTGTAGCCACTTAGACAGAGGGGAGATTTACACAGCAAGGACGTCCACAGAAGTGTTTCTTAAGTACACCAGAGACCTGAAACCGTGACACAGTCCTAAGGGAAGATTGCAAAGGATGAAAAGGACCAGAAAAGTAGAAAGGACAAAAGTTGGGGTGGGGAGTTGCAGCACCAGCTAAAACTCATGCCAAGTAAGCTTCTTAAGAGTATCATCTTTAATACTGCTTCCTGGAGGAGAAGAGTACGACTTGTATAAAGTCAACAGAAGGTTTTACACAGTGGGATAAACTCGGAGGAGTCTAAAACAGTGCTGTACAGCTTAATATTGGACTGCTACCCACGGCAAGAGGTAACGTTTACAACTTTCTCACATCTTAGCTCCAAATATGTCTTATATCAAAATGTTAAAACAAAGTGCAAAAATTTTAGAAGATACTGTAGAAAGAGGTATTTCTGTGTTTGCCATCTTGCCAAGAATGTTTGAACACGCAAGCCCATGTTACAAATCCTTGAGCAGATGTAGCCCCAGAGCAAAGTTATTCAGAGGCCACTTCCAGGCTCAGGGAGCAGCTAAGACCAAGAACAACCTCACAGGTGCTCATGTTTAGCTGCGGTTCCCACCCAGCCCCAGGGAGGACTTGCTCCTGTGGTTCAATCGCCTGCCCCTTCCCAATTGGAAGCAGCTGCCATACACTCACCATATCGCGGGCTCAAAGTGTGCCTGAACTCCCTTCACAGCACACAGAGGCCGCATGCAGAGCTGGATGCAAGAACCACTCAAGTCTCCCAGCTACAACAATGAACCATGAAGGTGTTGCCTGGAAGCACCCGCCTCCACTTCTGACTGGCAGGTCAGACTAGGCTCTTCTGCCCTGCCCCCACCATCCCAGGCAAGCAGCCTAGGAGAAGCTCAAACTTCTCAGGCAGGCCTACTGGGCAAGCCTATGACTTCAGAAAGATAACCACTGGTTATCAGCTGGGATCTACTAGACAACACCAAAATGAGATCTGAAAACTGCTTGAGTGCAGTTGTGCTAGTGGATTACCAGTGTGTCGGTCACTAGTGTCCTGGGGTGTGTGAGACATTCCCAGTGGTTGCAGAGGCCACAGTCAGAGAGTTACCCACCTTCCCTTTCCCAGGATCTAATAAACTAGCAAGACTTCAACTTGCCCTCACCTCCTTACAGGGGAGAGAGTCACCACCTTTGGCCTGGGCTTCACACACAAGTTAGAGATAAGAGAACCAGGTCTGACCCCAAGGTGGTGGCATGTATGTGATATCCTTGCAAGCAGGAGGACAAGGCAGCAGGATGGGGACAGTTAGAGACCACTGGGGTCCAAGTCGGGATGTGAGTGTGTGTGTGTGTGTGTGTGTCCATGCCCACTCAAGTACTGAAGGCTTCAGCCTTCTCTCTCCCTGCCCAACCCTCTTTCTCCCTCTCTCCCTCTCCTCTCCCTCTTCTCTCCTCTACTCTGTATCCTCTCCTCTCTCAACCCCTCTGTCTTCTTTTTCTGGGCTGTCTCTCTATCTCTCCCTCTCCTGCATTGCCTTTTCTCCTTCTCCCTTTTTCCTTTCTGTTCCATGTCCTCCCCTACAACATTCTTGACTCTCTTTCCCCTCCTCCTATACCCCTACCCCTCCCATCCTCCCCAGTCCCTGATAAGGTGGGTCACTTTTGGACTAAGTGGGCTTCAAATTTGCTATGGAGTGCAGGGTGACTTTGAACTCCTGCCTCCTGTGTCTACCTCCCACAGACTAGCATTGCTACTGAGCAGCACCATGACCATTTTTTCTGTACAGAGCCATATTAGGGTGTCATGTCACAGGGCAAGAACTTGAATTTGGCAAAGGACAAGGGCTTCAGGCAGGAATCTGACCTTGGGGTATAATAGGGAAGTAGGTTACAGCAGGAATATCTATCTATCCTAGGGTGGAGTGCTGTAAGTGAAGGGGACATTGCTCAAGGTGAACTTCTCCTAGCCTTTGTTGACCAGGGAATCCCCTGCAGTTAGGATCCTGCTCCACCTAGGGTAGAGTGCTCAGAGTGAAGGTGAAGTTCATTGTTCCTCCAGGTCTAAGAATTCCTGAATTAAGCAGGTGACCCACCCAGCTGCCTGAGCAAGGACTTCCCCCCCACCCCCAACTCAGCCTGGAGTCTGGGGAGAGGGGCTTGGCCTGCCTTTTTATCTTGGGAGAGATGCATTAAAAGTTGAGATTTGAACCAGAATCCATGTCTGTTTTCTCTTGCCACCCTGTTTCTATTCCCATCTCTCTTCCAAAGAACCCACCCTTAGAATGTAGCTACAGACCCTATATTTTTCATCTCTCTTTCCTTAGCCACTGGAGAGATGAAGCCCAGCACCTCAACCAGTGAGTGCTATGACAAAGTTTCTAGAGGAAAGGAAATGGGACTCAGGTGAAGAGCGAGCTGGTCAGGAGGAGCATTGGCTAATGCACCCTAAATGCTGTTTTCTGTATGGAATACCACTGCTTAGTAAATGAGGAAGGGGAGCGGTTGTGGACCCCTAACTCTTTCTAGTCTCTGAGATGAGGCCATCTCTTCCATCTGTTTAGGAAGCATTTCACCATCAATGACTTTTAAATCAGATGTTCCCTAGGAAGGGAGAAATTTGGCCATGTGTACCTGGCTTGGCTCAAGGAAAATCATTTCATTGTGGCCCTGAAGGTCCTCTTCAAGTCTGAGATAGAGAAGGAGGGATTGGAGTAGCAACTTCACAGGGAAGTAGAGATCCAGGCACACCCACAGTAAGTGTGGTTCATGTGGAACTCAGAAATGCCCTTCTCTAGCCCTTGCTTCCTTCTTGCTGCCCTGACCTCTCTCCTGGTTTTGGAAACACCAGTTTCAAGTATATACCCGTGTGCAGTTCAGAAATCAACCTCCAGTTGAGGGCCACCTGATGGTACCTGGTGAGTTCCAGGACAGTCAGGATTACACAGTGAGACTCTGCCTCAAAGGTAATCGATTTTATTTTATACCTACTTATGTGTTTGTTTGCTTATTTTAGTTTTAGTTTTGGTTATTTGGGGACAGGGATTCTCTGTATAACCCTGGCTGTCCTGGAATTCACTCTGTAGATCTGGCATGCTGCTCTTGAATTCCCGGATTTGTCTACATCTGCCTTTGGGGTGCTGAAATTAAAGTCTTGCCCTGCAGTCAATTTTTTATTTTTTTTAAGTTATGGGGTGTAGTTTCACATGGGCTACATGTGAGGCACAGCACAAATGTGAAGGACAACTTGCACGAATTAGTTCTTTCCTTCCACATACAGATTCTGGGAATGAAACTTGGGTTAGCATGATTGGCAACAATGTCTCTGTTTGCTGTGCTATCTTGCTTACTTTGACTCTGCCTTCCTTCCTCCTTCAGACACTGAATATCCTTCGCCTGTACAACTACATCCACAATGATAGTTGGGTGTACTTATTTATGGAATATGCTCCAGGAGGTGAGCTCTATAATGAGCTTCAGAGAAACCAGAAGTTGACCCAACAGCATACAGCCACGGTGAGGGGAGCTCTGGGAACAAGGAAGTACTAAATGATGGCTGTTACTGATTGTGGCTGCCAATATACCCTTCCCATCTCTTCTTGATCTACCATTTTGAGTAGAAGTGTAGGATGTGGGATGGGGGAGCATGCAGGCCATAGTATGCACATACAGACTCCATGAGATAACTTGGGGAGGACTCGTTTCACCTTTGTGTGGCTTACAGGCATGACACTCAGGCCACCTGGCTTGTACAGCAAGCCCTCTTACACACCAAGACATCTTGCTAGCCTTCATCTCTTTTTTGTTCTGAGATAGAGGAAATCTTCCTAGATAGCCCAGGCTAAAATTATTGTTAAAAATGAGATTCCATGGCAGTCATAACATTCATAATATCTGTTCTACCTCACAGGGAAACTGAAAGTTTTCTCCTGACCAGATTGCTTTGGTTCACACAGATAATAGAGGAGTTGTCAGATGCCTTGTCCTATTGCCATGAGAACAAGGTGATTCACAGGGACATCAAGCCAGAGAATCTCCTGCTGGGCCTCAGTGATAAGGTGAAGATCACAGACTTGGGGTGTTCTGTGCATGCCCCCTCTGTCAGGTAGGTTGGATGGGATGGGGGTGGGACCCTCACACTAGTGAGGCATTTCCCAAGTGAATTCATCTCACATTGAAGACTCATATACAAACTGGGCCTTGGGTTTAACAAGCACCTTTTCAAATATACACCTTAAAATGCACTTGCAGATTGAAAGAATTGGGTGGTTGGGGTGATGAACTCAGTAGATAAGAGCAGTTCCTTTGTGAGCAGGAAAACCTGACTTTAGATGGAAAGAACTTGCAAAATTCTAGCCATATCTATGGATTCCTTTAGCCCTTGCCTTGAGAACTGGAGACAGGCAGATACTAGAAGCTGGCCAGCCAGACTAGCAGAAGTGACTGGGTTAGGATCAGTGAGAGACTTTGCCTTAAAGCAATACTGTGGAGAGCTTAATAAAGACACCATATGTCCTACTTTGTCTCTGTTAGTGTGTGTCTGAAGGCATGTACACACACACACACACACACACACACACACACACATAAATAGAGCATTACTTTTCTTTCCTAGTCTTTATCGGTGTTTGCCTTTGCCAGTAAGATTCCATGAAAATTTAGCAAGCATCCCAGGACCGAATTTCTCCATGTTGATGAGTCCACATTTCCTTGCTTCCCCATGAGACACATGGCATTATTATGTACGTATAAATCTTCCTCACTCATTGACTCTGCAGACGGCCAGTCTGGCTTCAAACTCACAACAATGTTGTGATGATATGTTACAGGTGATAAGTTACACTTGACAGAGTAATTTTAAAACATGGGCTTAATGTATCTTCCCTTACAGTATTACTTTCTCCAAGTTAGTTTCCTCTTTTAATGTTGATATATGGATGTTTTGCCTGCATGAGGACTAGTGTACCATTTTTCATGCCTTGTTCCCTTGGAAGCCAGAAGAGGGCATCAGATGGTTGTAAGCAGCCACATGGATGCTTCAAAATCCATCCAGGGTCCTTTAGAAGAACAGCCAGTACTCTCAAGCACTGAGTCATCTCTGCACTCCTGCACTGTCTGACTGTCTGGGGGTTCATTCTAGCCTCAAACACACAATGCTCTTCCTGTTGGAACCTTCCCATATGACAGAATTAAGTGATATGAGCTACTATTATATCTATCTGCATTTTCTGACTGATAAACAAAAAGAAAAATCTGTGTTTATTCTCATGGGTGAATACAGGTACACATATGTCATGTTGTGTCTTGGGGGGTGGCATCATGTCAGAGGACGTCAAGACAATCCCTCACCTTCCACCTTATTTGAGACAGGGTCTTCTGTTTGCTTCTTCATAGTTGGCTAGCAGGTCTATAGACTTTCTATGATTCTCCTCTGCCTCCCATCTCACTGTAGGAGTTCTAGGACTATAGTCATGCACCTGGCTTTATGTGAGTTCTGGGGGATAGAACTCAGGTTCTCAGGAATTCCCCCTGCAAGTGCTTTACCTCCTGACTCACATCCTATAGACCCTCTGATTCTTCAACCATATTAACAGTTGGTGTTTGTGAACTGTTCTCCCTGCCTCAGCCATGCACAGGAGGGGAATCTTCAAGAAGTCCCTTGTCTCCCATTTCCTGGGATGCTGAACATGGAAGATATCCCTCCTGAGCTTATGCACAGTGCTCGCTTTTGTGTCCTGCTCTAGGAGAAAGACAATGTGCGGGACTCTGGACTATTTCCTCTAGAAATGATACAGGGGAGAAGGTACAATGAGCCGGTTGATCTGTGGTGCATTGGGGTGCTCTGCTATGAGCTGCTGGTGGGAAAACCACCCTTGGAGAGGACACTTCCAGTGAGACATGCAGACGCATCTGCCAGGTGCAATGAAAACACACAAACACACACACACACACACACACAGAGGACATTCACCAGGAAGCCAGGCAGTGGGTGGGTGGGCTTTGGGAAATGGAGCATGTACAACTGAGTATCTACTAATAGGCAAAAGGGTGCCATGAGGAGACTTATAAAACAGGGAGGAGATTACCCAAAGAGAATAGCTAGATTCTATTATTCTTCCCCTGGTACATTAGGTGGATTTCAAGTTTCCTTCATCAGTGCCTGCAGGAGCCCAGGACTTAATCTTGAGCTTCTTGGGTACAATCCTTCAGAGAGGCTGAGCCTGGCCCAGGTCCTGAAGCAGCCCTGGGTCAGGGAACACTATGGAAGGATCCTGCCTCCCAGTGTTCAGATGTCTTCCTGAGCCCTGTCTGTTTTTATTCCTATGTGTTTCTTCAGGAAGCTCTCCAGTCTCGGTTTGTTACTGCATTTGGTTTGCTTATTTTCTCTTGTATGAAGCGAAAATAAATAAAACTGTTTAATATACTATCAGTCTTCTTGCTTGAGTGTGTTAGTATGTTGATTGGATGGAAATTTTTGTCTTACATGAGTGATATGGGTTAAGACCAGGCGCCCACATCAGGTGACTCCCTCTATTGCTCTCCAGCTCACTTTTAGAGAGACTAGGTGTCTGAAATGAACATGAAACTCACCAAATTGGTTTGACTGGCTGGAATGTGAAACACAGTGATCCTCCTATGTCCAGCTCCCCACACACACAAGCTCAGTAAAGTATGCCCAGCTTCCATCAGGGTGCTGGGGAGCAAACTCAGTCCCCAGGCTTCTGCACGTGGACTGAGGCACACCCATGCTCACAAAAATATAAAAAAAACAATAAATGAAGGGAAATTGGTGTATAAGGAGAGATGATATTTGTGTAGAACTGAGGGGTTCTCTGTAGAGTACTCAGTTTAGCATCTTTACATTTTTTGTATATCTTTACAAAATCTTTACATTGATTTTGGGCAAAGGTCTCTCTCTCTCTCTCTCTCTCTCTCTCTCTCTCTCTCTCGCTCGCTCTCTTTCTCTCTCTCTCTCTCTCTCTCTCTCTCACACACACACACTCTTTCTCCAGTCTACATTTTACATAGAAAGAATGTCAGTCTCACTCAGTCCCCAAATCCTCCTGTGCTGTGTGTGTTGTTGCTTAATGAGTCTAAAGCCAGGCCTGATGACCCATGCCTACAATCTTAAGTATTCAGGAGGTTCAGGCAGGATAAATTCAGTTCAAGGCCAACCTAGCCAATTCATCGAGATTATCTCTAATTAAAACACTTTCAAGTACTAAAACAATTTCAAGTAATAATAACAATGTGTATGTCTAAGCTATGACTCTAGGTCTGTGACCTTATTTTAGACATAGACTAAGAAAACCTCTTTGGAGAGGGAGTGATCAGTTTGTAATCAGAGAAAGAACTACATTACCCAGAAGGGACAGCCCAAGAGTCTTGTGGCTTGCTCCTCAAATGAAATGCTGGTGCTTGTGGGTCTATAGTCTTCATGCTGTGACTTTATCCTTGTGCTACTGTTCAGTCCATGCCCACTGTGGGAATCTTTCATTTTTTATTAGATATATTCCATATTCATATTTCAAATGTTGTCCCCTTTCCTGGTGTCCCCTCCAAAAAAACTCCCCTAACAAATGCCCCCTACCCCGGCCTACGAATCCACCCACCCATCCCTGCCCTTCACTCCCCTACACTGGAGCATCCAGCCCTCTCAGGACCAAGGGCCCCTCCTCCCATCGGTGTCCAACAAGACCATCCTCTGCTGCATATGCATTTGGAGCCATGGGTCCCTCCATGTGTGCTCTTTGGCTGGTAGTTCAATCCCTGGGAGTTCTGGGGCACTTGGTGGTTCAAATTTTTGTTCCTCCTATGGCACTGCAAACCCCTCAGTTCCCTGGGTCCTTTCTCCAGCTCCTCCATTGGGGATCCTGTGCTCAGTTCAATTGTTGGCTGAGAGTGTCCCCCTCTATATTTGTCATGCAATGGCAGAGCCTCCCAGGTAACATCTATATCAGGCTCCTATCAGCAAGCACCTGTTGGCATCCACAATAGTGTCTGTGTTTTGTAACTGTATCTAGGATGGATCCATAGGTGGGACAGTCTGGGGATGGTCCTTCCTCAAGTATCTGCTCCACACTTTGTCTCTGTATCTCCTCCTGTGGGTATCCTGTTCCCCCTTCTAAGAAGGAACAGAGTATCCATACTTTGTTCTTCCTTGTTCTTGAGCTTCATCTGGTCTGTGAATTGTATCCTTGGTACTCCAAGCCACTGGGTTAATATCTGATAGCCTTTTCAACAAATGGTGCTGGTTCAACTGGTGGTTAGCATGCAGAAAAATGCAAATTGATCCATTCTTATCTCCTTGTACAAAGCTCAAGTTCAAGTGGATCAAGGACCTCCACATAAAACCAGATACACTGAATCTAATAGAAGAGAAAGTGAAGAAAAACCTGGAGCACATGGGCACAGGGGAAAGTTCCCTGAACAGAACACCAGTAGCTTATGCTCTAAGATCAAGAATTGACAAATGTGACATCATAAAATTACAAAAGCTTCTATAAGGCAAAGGACACTGTCAATAGGACAAAATGGCAAACAACAGATTGGGAAAAGATTTTTTACCAATCCTACATCTGACAGAGGGCTAATATCCAATATATACAAAGAACTCAAGAAGATAGACTCCAGAGAACCAATTAACCCAAATAAAAAAATGTGGTACAGAGCTAAACAAAGAATTCTCTACTGAGGGGTACCAGATCTCTGAGAAACACCTAAAGAAATGTTCAATATTCTTAATCATCAGGGAAATGCAATTCAAAACAACCATGAGTTTCAAACTCACAACAGTCAGGATGGCAAAGTTCGAAAACTCAGGGGAAGGCAAATGCTGGAGAGGATGTGGAGAAAGAGGAACACTCCTCCATTGCAGGTGGGATTGCAAGCTGGTAAAACCACACTGGAAATCAGTTTGCCGATTCCTCAGAAAATTGGACATAGCACTACCTAAGGACCCAGCTATACTACTCCTGTGCATATATCCAGAAGATGCTCCAACATGTAATGAGGACACATGCTCCACTATGTTCATAGAAGCCTCATTTATAATAGCCAGAAGATGGAAAGAACCGAGATGTTTCGAATGGATACAGAAAATGTGGTACATTTACACATTTTCAGCTATACTCAGCTATTAACAACAGAGAATTCATGAAATTCTTAGGCAAATGGATGGAGCTAGAAAATATCATCCTGAGTGAGGTAACACAATCACAAAAGAACACACAAGGAATGCACACCCTGATAAGTGGATATTAGCCTAAGAGCTCAGAATAACCAAGATACAACTCAAAGAACACATGAAGCTCAAGAAGAAAGAAGACCAAAGTGTGGATACTTTGATCATTGTTGGAATGTGAATCAAAATACCCATGGCTCACAACCAAGCAATAGACTGAGCATAGGGTCCCCAATGGAGAAGCTAGAGATAGGACCCAAGAAGCTCAAGAGGTTTGCAGCCCTGCAGAAGGAACAATCATATATTCCAACCAGTACCCCCAGAGCTTCCAGGGAATAAACCACCAACCAAAGAGTACACATGGAGGGACCCACAGCTCCAGCTACATATGTAGCAGAAGATGACCATTTCAGACATCAATGAGAGGAGGGCCATTGACCCTGTGAAGAACTGACTCCCCAGAATAGGGGAATGCAAGTCAGGAAACTGGAGGGGGGCTCAGCAGGGGGAGGGGAATGTCTTAGGGGGTTTTTGGAGGAGTAATGCGGAAAGGGGATACCATTTGAAACATAAATAAAGCAAATATCTAACAAAAAGAATCTATTTTCAATTTAAAAACATCATTTCATTTTTTCGTAAATGAAAACACAAATGGAAGCAATAAGGGACGGAGAAGTGAGATAGTGAAGCCAGGGAGAGCATGATTTTGACAGATACAGTTCTCATTCTATCTGCATTGCGGGTGAGCATCACAAAGGAGTTCATGAGAATCTCATCTTTGACCCTTTCTAGATCAGTACAAGCAGAGGGTTTTCCTTCCACAATGTGAAATATGTATCATGCAGGAAGCAAACTCAGATCATTTTCCTGTGTTACCTTGTGCTAGTTTGGATTATGGAAATATAGAGGTTCCTGCTCATTTTAGCCCAGAAGAATATCCTTGCCTTTATTTAAGAAAAATCTCATGTTTCAATTAACTACTCAAATAATTGAATAATATATGTACTGTGATACTATAATGCTGCATTAGTTATTTGATACATTAAACACATGCAAACTAATACATAAAAATGCTAAGTGTTTAAAAAAAACCTGGCCAAGGGAAAAATAAGAAGTATTACCATGTAAGATAAGTAATTCCACACAAGACATAAAATACAAAACAGAAAACAGAAAATAACCACAGGCAAATGTATCACTTTACTAAGACTATTACATTTTTGTTAAACTATTATTTATTGTCATTATTTAATTCAAACAAAACAAGTCAGCATGTGTCTTTATTAAACTAATTACATAATTTAAAATGTAAACTCAGTATTAACAATTTTTAAGTCATCGAAATTATTTATAATAGTTAAATGCCTCTTAAATATACATGATATCTTCTGCAGCTAATAGTAATATCCACTCAACCAGTTTAGAAAATCTATTTGGAGCATTAAACATGATAGAAGTAGAAAAAACTCTTATAAAGTCCTCTATGAAAGGAAATTGTGACATGTTCATGATTAGACATTGTTTTTTTTGTATCTGTCTAGAAATGTGTCCATTTTGTCCAGATTTTCCACTTATGTTAAAAATAGGCATTTTAAGTAGGATCTGATGATGATTTTTTTGTTTTTTTCCCATTTGTTTGTTTGTTTGTTTGTTTATTTTTTCGAGACAGGGTTTCTCTGTATAGCCCTGGCTGTCTTGGAACTCACTCTGTAGACCAGGCTGGCCTCGAACTCAGAAATCTACCTGCCTCTACCTCCCAATTGCTGGCATTAAAGGCGTGAGCCACCACAGCCTGGCTTGACAATTTTTTTAATTTCCTCACTTTCTGTTGTTATATCTTCCTTTTCATTCCTGATTTTGTTAATTTGGATACTTTCTATATGGACTCTGATTATTCTGGATAAGGGTTTATCTATTTTGTTGATTTTCTCAAAGAAAGAGTTCCTGGTTTTGTTGATTCTTTGTATCAAGCCGGGTGGTGGTGGTGGTGGTGGTGGTGGTGGTGCACACCTTTAATTCCAGTGCTCTGGGAGGCAGAGGCAGGTGGATTTCTGAGTTTGAGGCCAGCCTGGTCTACAGAGTGAGTTCCAGGACAACCAGGGTTATACAGAGAAACCCTGTCTCAAAAATACCAAAAAAAAAAAAAAAAAAAAAAAAAAAAGAATGCTGTTCAGTTTCCATATGTATGTGTATGCGGACTTTCTGTTGTTTTTGTTGCTATTGAAGACCAGCCTTAGTCCATGGTGGTCTGATAGGATGCATGGGATTATTTTAGTCTTCTACTATCTGTTGAGACCTGTTTTGTGAGTGATCATATGGTCAATTTTGGAGAAGGTACCATGAGGTGCTGCATACAAAGAATTTTTTTTAAGATTTCTTTCTTTCTTTCTTTCTTTCTTTCTTTCTTTCTTTCTTTCTTTCTTTCTTTCTTTCTTTCTTTATTATATGTGAATACCCTGTAGCTGTCTTCAGACACTCCAGAAGAGGGCATTAGATCTCATTACAGATGGTTGTGAGCTGCCAAATAGATGGTGGGAATTGAACTCACGACCTTCAGAAGAGCAGTCAGTGCTCTTAACCGATGAGTCAAATATCCATCCCAAGGTATATTCTTTTGATTTAGGAAGAAATGTTCTATAGATATCTGTTAAATTCATTTGGTCCATAATTTCTGTTAGTTTCATTGTGTTTCTCGTTAGTTTGTGTTTCAATGATCTGTCCATTAATGAAAGCGGGATGTTGAAGTCTCCTACTATTATTATATGATGTGCAATGTGTGCTTTGAGGTTTTGTAGAGTTTCTTTTATGAATGTGGCTTCCCTTGCATCTGGAGCATAGATGTTTAGAATTGAGAGTTCTTCTTGGTGGATTTTTCCTTTGATGACTATGAAGTGTCCTTCCTTATCCTTTTTGATAACTTTTGGTTGAAAGTCAATTTTATGCAATACTAGAATGGCTACTCCAGCTTGTTTTTTGGGACCATTTGCTTGGAAAATTGTTTTCTAGCCCTTTACTCTGAGGTAGTGTTTTTCTTTGAAACTGGGGTGTGATTCCTGCATTCAACAAAATGCTGGGTCCTATTTATGTGCCCAGTCTGTTAGTTTATGTCTTTTTATTGGGGAATTGACTCCTTTGATGTTAAGAGATACTAAGGAATAGTGATTGTTGCTTCACTGCCTAAAAGAAGATTCAAGACTATCTTTCTTGCTAGCACTTGACAGCAGAGGCAGGATTGGGTGCTCAAAGCAATTCTTAAGTATATAGCAAAACTAAGCCTGAGATACAGGAGACATTGCTCTAAAAGAAATAATACTATCATGAAAAAAGGAAAAAGGTTTGTTTTTTTTTTTCTTGCCTTCACAATAATGGACTGAACAAGAAATTCATACTGACCAGAAGACATTGGAGAATGTCAAATTAATTATGAGATAAGAGTAGTGATTTCCTGGCAGAGGGAATGGCATTAAAAGATATGTTTGAGAAACCAAATACACAGCTACAGCCAATGGCCGTTTTCTTTCTATTCTCTGAGTTGACTTAACTCTTAAAATGCATTGGACACATCTACAAAGGTACACCCCCAGCTGGAATTTCAATATTCATTGGTGAAAGCTACCCTCCCCAAATAATACTCCCACCAATCTGATCACCCTCCATTCACATCACATGGAATTAATACATGCTGGGAAATTAAAATACCCTGGCTCTTTCAGGTCCTTGCTAAAAATGGTGACTCCAAGAACTGTGTGTCTACTCTGATTACTCCAAGGACTAGACACAGTAAACTCTTCCTTCTGTTCTGGCTTGAAGAAAACCCATGCTACTCATGCAAATATTGAGTGTGTGAGCATATATGGTGTATGTGTGTGTGTGTGTGTGTGTGTGTGTGATTGTAATGGACAGTTGACTACATGACTCAGGGCTAGGATATCATTGTAGATAATTCTATGCATGAAACTTTTTTGTTTTTTGGGTTTTTTTTTTGGTTTTTTGTTTGTTTGTTTGTTTGTTTGTTTGTTTTGTTTTTCAAGACAGGGTTTCTCTGTGTAGTCCTGGCTGTCCTGGAACTCACTCTGTAGACCAGGCTGGCCTCGAACTCAGAAATCCACCTGCCTCTGCCTCCCTAGTGCTGGGAAAACAGGCGTGCGCCACCATGCCCAGCCCTGCATTAAACTTTTATTTTAAGTATATGGGTGTTTTCATGCTTATGTCTCTGTACAATATCTACAAAGTCCATCAGATCCCTTGGGACTTGGTTTACAGGAGATTATTAGCTGTCAGGTCACTTCTGTGAATAGAACCTGTGTCCTCTATAATAGCAACCAGTGCTCTTACCTAGTATCCTATTTTTCTGGCAGCTTTTTATTAGTTTTTGCCCTTTTACCTTTTAATTAAAATGTTACATCACTTTATACCTTCCTTGTCCTTTCTCCATCCCTTCCAAATTTTTCCTTGTTAAATATGTGTGAATACATATGCACAGCTATAAGAATAAAATGCAGCCAGGTGGTGGTGGCACATGCCTGTAATCCCAGCACTTTGGGAGGCAGAGGCAGTTGGATTTTTGAGTTCGAGGCCAGCCTGGTCTACAGAGTGAGTTCCAGGGCAACCAGGACTATACAGAGAAATCCTGTCTACAAAAAAACAAATCCAAAAAACCAAAAACAAACAAACAAACAAACAAAAAACAACAAGAAAAAAAAAAGAATAAAACCCGATCAGTCCATTTCTGTTGGTTGTGTGTATATACTTTTATGGCTGAAAACGTTTTGGTGGATATGCAATTAAGGATCACATTTCCACCTGAACCTAACTTTTTAATTGCAGGAAATTTCCACTCTTTAATGAGCTACAGGAGTGTGAGAATGGAGTAACCTGGGTTCACATGCACAAAAACATTGAGATTAGAAAACATGGCATGGTACTCAGCTAACACCTGGTTGTCTCATGGTCTAGAAGTTCTGGAGCTGCAGGGAAGACTTTGGCCTTGTCATGAGCCAATCACAATCTCCCATGGTTCCAGGGTCCTCTTACCACACCCGATTATCAATTCTCACCTTGCATGACTGTGAAATTCCTGCCTCCATTTTATAAGCACCATGATTACAGGCCAGTGTCACAATGCCTGGCTTAGATGACTTCAATTTTATTTACTGACTCATTAGAATGATTGGGCGAGTAAGATGAGCAGTTACACTTAACTATATCGAAAACTACTTATCTGTGTGAGTCTGGGTTTCACTAACTGTACCATAAGGACACTTTAATGCTTGTCCTTTGCTGAGTTAAAACAGACTCAGTGTTAAAGGAAAACTATATTGCTCATGGTGGGAAGAAAACAGGAAAGCTACATTTGATGGGAGCTTTCTTCTGTTACTCGACTTAAGACGAGAGCCTGTGTCCTGCATGCTCATATCATGGGCTCAGCCACTCATTATTTATTTTTTAAGAATTACTTATTTGTTTTATATGATTACAGTGTAGCTGTCTTCAGACACATCAAAGGAGGGTATCACATACCATTACAGATGATTGTGAGCCACTGTATGGTTGCTGGGATTTGAACTCATGAACTCTGGAAGAGCAGTCAGTACTCTTAACCACTGAGCCATCTCTCCAGCCCTCAGCCACTCATTCTTATTAAATTAATTAGAAGAACCAAGTTACCTAGCTGTGACACGGCCATCTACAGTGCAGTCACTCTGACAGTATAGTAGACAGATCTGTCTGATGTTCTACTGACTTCCAGGCCAGCTAGAGATTTATAGTGGGGACATTCAAGACACACACACTCTTTGCTCCTATGTTCTGTCACTCAAAGGTCATGAAAGTCCCTCTAGACTGTATAAGGATTCAGTAGATTGAATCTGTCCCTCTGTGAATGGACCCTCTCTCTACATTGCTTACTTTCATGGATAACACAATTCTTTATATGTAAAGTTTTTTGTTTTTGTTTTTGTTTTTTTGGATTTGTTTTTTGTTGTTTTTTTTTTCCCCCGAGACAGGGTGTTGCTGTATAGCCCTGGCTGTCCTGGAACTCACTCTGCCTGCCTCTGCCTCCCAGAGTCTGGGATTACAGGCGTGCACCACCACCACCCAGCTAGATGTAAAGTTTTTAAAAAGGTTTTGTTTGGCTTTGGTGTCTACATCTGTCTGAGTCAGGTGGGTGGAACCTCTCCTAGATTCCTGCCTGCAATCATAACAGACATTAACAGTGCCAGGAATCTGTGCTTACCCATGGCATGGCTCTCAAGTTGGGCCCTTATTGGTTGTCCAATCCCTCAGTCCCTGCTCAATCCCTGAATTTCTTGTAGACAGGATAAGTTTTGGGTTGAAAGATTTATGGGTGGGTTGGTGTCCCTATTGCTTCACCAGGGTTCCTACCTGGCCACAGGAGGCAGGCTCCCCAGGATCCATATCCCCAATGCTGTAAGTCTCATCTAAGGACACCCCCATTGATTCTTGTCTGCCTCCCAGAGTGCTGGGATTACAGGCGTGTGCCACCACCTCCCAGCTGAGATATGTTTTTTATATGGCTTAACTTTGACTAAGAGAACAAAAGTATAAAATATTGTTTAAAAAGAAAATAAAAGATTAAAAAAATATAAAAAAGTACCATCAATGTTTTGATGAATAGTAATATTTCCTGATATTCAATAATAACTTTTAATTCTCAAATCACTTCATATATTCCCTATAATTGAGTTATTTTCTTTCCTTTGTTAATTTAACTTTTTAAAATGTTGGAGCTGTGTTTATTCACTCCTGTTCCATGGTGTGTATATATCTTTAGAGAGAAAGAGATAGATAGATAGATAGATAGATAGATAGATAGATAGATATGTGTGTGTATATGTTGTGTATATACACACACACATATATGTACATATATATGTATACGTATATATATATATATATATATATATATATATATATATATATATATATATAAGTGAGAGGACAACTTACACCTGTCTCTTATCTATTTCCATTATTGAATTCTAGCTATGAAACAAATGGAATTGTTTAGCTGCAAGTAAACTCATTGGCCCTTATTTAGTTTTAAATTTATTTATGTATTTATTTATTTAGGAGGTTTTTTGATTTTTTGTTTTTTTGGGTTTTTTTGGTTTTTGGGTTTTTTTGTTGTTGTTGTTTTGTTTTTTGGTTTTTTCAAGACAGGGTTTCTCTGTGTAGCCCTGGCTGTCCTAGAACTCACTCTGTAGACCAGGCTGGCCTCGAACTCAGAAATCTACCTGTCTCTGCCTCTCAAGTGCTGGGATTAAAGGTGTGTGCCACCACTGCCCTGCTAGTTTTTAATTTATTTATGCATATTCCACAGCCCAAATTTAGAAATAAGAGAAAACTGTGTAGGATTACTATGGGTCTCTCGGGATTAAACTGAGGTCATCAGGCTTAGCAGCAACCAACTTTACCCACTGAGACAATTCCCTGGCATTCAGGTCATTCATATTTCATTCAGAGAAAGTGTTATGAACAAGTGTTTACTTCTCAGAATAACCTAACACAATCTAAAACAAAGCATTACAGGATTTTCATGTGCAAATACAATTTATAATTTAACTTGTCCTGTTTCCCTCCATCCTTAGATGGAAGCATATTTATAATCTGAAGACAATAATTTGCTGATGTAATATTACAACTAATCTTCTTTGAGCATCAGTGAGATGGCTCAGTAGGAAACAGCCATGAAGTGCAAAACTGGCAACCATTGCGATGACCATAGAAAGATGGGCAAAAGTAGACCTCACAATGTTGTCTTCCACTCTCCACATAACTGCCATGGCCTAAAAGCCTGTAATCACATTAAACACACACAGACACACACACACACACACACACACACACAGAGAGAGACACACACAGACACACACGCCAGATTAACTAATGCGGCGATGGAGAATCATGGAAGGAGCAATAAGACATGCATATACAGATTACTACTCATTGCAGATTATTCTACTTTATTACATCAGATAGGTGAAAATGTTACTTTGCATACACACATTATATATTTAATTTTTCTTTTTTTTCTGGTTTTATTTTTATATTGAGAATGTTGAGTTTATTAGAAAACAGACAATATCACAATCCAAGAGTTAGATCACAATCCAATCAGGAAAGGGGCCCGAAAAGAAGGTCTCTTCTGTGTATGGGTTGAAACAGTTTGAAGCCTAGACCTCTCAAGAAAAAGAAATATATATTCATGTCCTGGGTGGCAGGGCCATCAGCCAGAGACCCTTAGTGGTAAGGTTGTTTGGCTCAGCAGCAGGTGTTGCAGGGGGAGGTCCTGCAGGCTCTGCAACAGAATGCAGGCTGGCAGCAGGGGGGGCTGCAGCAAGGAGCCTGCACTGAGATGGGCTGGCAGCAGGTGGAGGGCCAGCAGCAGGGCCTGCTGACCATAGCTGTGTAAGAGGTGGGACAGCAGGTGCTGAGGAGACAGCAGCCCTGCTGCAGGGGTCACAGCAGATGGGGTGGGAGTAGCACCTCGTGGGGGAGAGGGGAAGAGGAAGTGGAGAAGAGTGGGAGCCTGCTGCCAAGGGAGGAAGGAAGGGGCGCAGAGAGCAAATGAGCCTGAACTTGGCCAGGGTGTGTCCTGAGCAGCAACAACTTTGGGAGTCCCAGATCGCCCAGCGGGTAGAATGGTGGCAGTGAGGCGCAGGCCAGCCCGGCCGCTGGCGCCCTGAGCTGGAGAGCAAGGCCAGGCAGGCAGCTGCAAACCCCGGTTCTTTCTTGGCCGAGCAGCTCGCACCCTGCCCCGGGTGCCCACGACCCTCTTCCTGTCTGCTCGGTCTCTGCGAGCTCCTGCCGCGCCACCTCTCCATGCTAGGCAACTTTTGCCCCAGGCCATATGCGGGACAGGAGGATGCAGTGCACCCTGCGGCTCTCCCTGATGCCTAGGCAGGGCGCGGGCTTGGGATCTTCCTGAGCTGGCTGGTTCTCTCCAGGGCTGAGGAGGAGCCTTCCCTTCCTGTGTAAACAGCAGGCATCTGATGGCCAAGCCCTAGGGCACTGGGGACTTGGGAGGGAAAGCCTCCCCACCTGATGCTGGGGCCTAGCTCTGTGCTCACCTGCACAAAGAGGCCCTTGAGGTCCGCGGGGAGTGATGTGGAGGCCAAAGTGTGGCGGCTAGGTCATCCTGGAGGTCTGTGGATAATGCAACTTTCTAAGTTTGTTCTAAATTTAAAGTTGTCACTATTCTCTGTAAATCCCTCAGGCCCTCACCCAGGACACCAGGCCATCTGATCCTCCTCTGTAGAGTGATTCACAAGCAAGATATCCATCCAGACTGTGAAGGAGCTGCTGACACCGCCTCAACCTGATGCACCCAGACCGATATTATTATTATTATTATTATTATTATTATTATTATTATTATGTCCTGACCTGTGTGTTATATTTGGAATAGGCTTTATGTCTATAAAGTTGTTATATTTTAATAGACATAAATGTCTGAACATCATCAGATTTACTCAGTAATTCCCCAAACAGCCATCCTCTCTGATAAATGTGCAATCCTAGAATCATCACTCTGAGAACTCAAGAACATTGGATCTGCAAACATGTCTCATTTGTATGAATTATGTATGCTGCATATATATTTTTATTTTTTAAACTCTGTAAAATGAAACACACAATCCATTGTATGACATTGCTTTAAATTAGAATCAATAAACTGAATCTTGATTTTTAACTTAATATATTTTATCTCTATGGATTGCCTTTTTTGTTTGTTTGTTTTTGTTGTTGTTTTGTTTTGTTTCTTTGAGACAGGGTTTCTTTGTGTACCCTGGCTGTCCTGGAACTCACTCTGTAGACCAGGCTGGTCTCAAACTCAGAAATCTGCCTGCCTCTGCCTCCCAAATGCTGGGATTAAAGGCGCGTGCCACCACCGCCCAACACCATTTTAATTTTTTAAACTCCTGTGGAACCTTTTTGATTGGAACTAAATTTTTGATGTTATTATATGCTCCAGATTGGATTCATTGAAGGTTTTCTGTTTTGGTTTAAAGTTTTGGTTTTTTTTAACCTCTACTTTATAGTCTCTAATCTAGTACCTAGTTTTTACTCTCTTTGTTGTAACTCAACAGACCCCTCAGGGTCTGAGCTCAGGTGCACAACCCCTCAGGACACAGCTTGATGATAGATTGATGCAAGAGCAAGAGGTTTATTGTTCCACATACTGGGGTTACTCAGCCATGCCACCCAGACAGAGTGAACCCCAACAAGGAAAGCATACGTCGTGTATACCCTATTTGCAAGGGGGGTCGATTACTATGAGTAATATATTTTAAATGTACAGGTCAAGAGGGAACCATGGTAGTAAGATTGTTGACAGTTTGTGGTTTTACCCAGGACTCAGTAGCAGGAGGGGCAGGAGTGATTCAGGGAACTGTTACTTTTATTTTGTCTTGTCTTGGTCAGAAGGGTCTGAACAGCTTGGTCACTTTGTTCCTTAAAAACTTTGTTTCTACATTCTTAGAGCCTTGTTGATAGGTTCTCAGAAAACTCTGTTCTCTAGGGGCCACCAGCAAGGGTCAGAGCAGCAGCTGCCACTGCCAGCTCCCCAGCTGGGCAGGCAGATCCAGGCATTCCTTAAAGGGGAAGCTACAGATAAAAGCTTTCTCCAGCTCACCATGGAGAGGTGCTGCTACTGGGGAAGGAACCTGCTTGCCATATCTTCTCTTTTCAAGTCTGTCTTAATCTGATCTCTTCCAAAAAGGATAAACGAAACTGTAACCATTGAAATAATAGCCATTTCTATGCTATTATTATGGCTGCAAAAGACAGTCTTCTTCTCACTTGCTGTGAATTAAGATGTAGAACTCTTGGCTCCTCCACCACCATGTCTGCCTGGACACTACCTTGCTTCCCCCATGGTGATAATCGACTGAAGTTCTGAAAGTGTAAGGCAGCTCCTATTAAATCTTGTTCTTTTAAAAAGATTGCATTCACCATTGTGTCTCTTCACAGCAATGGAAACCCTAACTAAGACAACTTCTACCCAGATCAACATCAATTTACTTCTAGGCTCTCTGTCCTGTAGAAGACTGTCACAGTGTGAATGATGCTCCAAAGGCACAGGATTAAATATACAGTACTATCTGTTACAGATTCAATATGTGTTATACATTTTAGTGTACTTAATAGATGAAGGAAATCTAGAGCTCTCAAAGAGACCCAATAAAGGGAATGATAGATGTTAAGGGCTAGGTGAAACTTTTTATGTCTTTTCCTGTTAAAACTATTAAACTGTCTATCCATAGATAGTTCCCTATGGCGTTTTTCATTTCTTGTGTTTCAAGTTAAAAGTCAACCATAATAGACTTGTTCATTCTCAGTAATCTTGTGATTTACACATCATACTTTCTCGCCACTGTTTCATGGTATGTTCTGTAAACTGGTTGATAGTTAACTCAATTATTAAATGCAAAAATGTCTGTTTTTGTAATCATTTGCTCCGTACTTCAGTCTTGAGTTAGAATATAAACAGGCTCCCCTGCATTTAATCAGGAATATTTCTTCATTCTAATTCAGAAGAGACTGAAAGTTTGGCCAGGTTGTAAAATAAAATTTGATAGTATACTTCAATGGTTGCTCCTGGTTTTAGGTACTGGAACAATATTTACTTAAATAACTTAATTCCATTTGAGATGGATTTGTACTATGGAAGGGACTATGTAGGCCAGCATGGCCTCAAATTCAAGGATATGAATTTGCTTCCAAAGTCCTGGAATTAATAGCATGTGCTACCATCCTTAGCAATATTCATTTTTGAAATTGATCTCATGGGCATGGATGGCAAACACATGAAATGACCTTTAGATGGAATGTGTAGTTGCAATTTTTCAATGCTCCTTTTTTTTCTATGTGGTTTACATTTGTTCTTATTTTCCATAGTGTGTGTGTGTGTGTGTGTGTGTGTGTGTGTGTTCTATGGAACACCTTTCTGAAACTCACAGTTATCTTTCTGCCTCTTGGCCCTCAGTGCTGGGATTAAAGAAATACTCTACCATACCCAGCTTGAGAAATAAGTTTTATGGTGTAAGTTGTCTATATTTTTTTTACAAAAATAAATTTACTCATTATATTGTGTGTATGAGTGTTTGCCTGCATGGGTGTCTTTGTACTCCATTCATGACTGTTGGCCAGGAAGACCAGGCGATGTTGTGAGAATTCCTGAAGCTGGAGTTACACATAGTAATATGTGGCCTTATATACTGGGAATGAAGAAACCTGGGTGCTCTAGAAGAAATTTCAATTCTCTAAACCTTTGAGGTATTTTCCACCCCAAGTTTTCTATTCTTGATAATGTTTCTCATCCAAGGTGCTCTAGGTTACCGGGGCCAGAGTTGAGTTAAGTAGGCCCTGCAGATATGAGACAGGAAAGTGAACCACACTAAGACATGAGAATGAAATGTAGGTGCAGACTGACTTTGTCAACCTGGATCAGAATTCAAGGAGTGAAATATCACGTGGTTCATTGTCAGCATATTTAGAACATAATACAATTTGGAAAAAAGTACTATGGCAAAACTCAGTTCAATCAGTTCAATTCCAAAACCACAATAAAGCTTAATATGTGGCTACATAGAAACCCTTTTACAAAGTACATGAATACATGTGACTATGATGGTAGGTTCTGTAGATAAAATGCCTGGAATCTAATGTGGTTTCTGACTAATACCAGAGATGTCATCAGGCCATAAAGGACACGTGACATCTCCCCTAATGATTGGTAACAGTTTAGGAAGGAAAGAGTTTTAAGACAGTCATTTTGGAGAATTTGGTAAGGTATGCCTCTGTAGCAAAAGTTATGTGAGGTCTGACTACACAGAGAGCAAAAAGGTCACTGGGTCATTAAGAAAATCCTCTTCCAGCCTTTTAGGTTGAATGCAGGTATTTTACTTTCTTCATTGAGTGCAGGCCTCTGTACATACAAGCGTCCTAGTTTCCCAGGTGATCTGAGGGTACAAGGACCTTTGTGCCCCAACATCCTTTTCTTTATTAAAGTGTGAAGCTCTCTTGCAAGTGGGAGAAGTAGCTGAAGGGCCCAAGTGTGGATGCCTCAATTCCACTAGGGAGGGAAAAGAAAGCAATCATGGTGGGGGAGGGGTCGGAGGGAAGGAGTGGCCTGGGTGGGAGAGGGGACAAGGAGGGGAAGTAGAGCACATGATCAGGTATGGGGGGAGGGAAAACAGGACTGAAGTACTGAGGACCACTAGATGGTGCTGGCCTAAGTGGCAGTCTGTATGTAGAAAAATGAAAATAGATCCGTATTTATCTATTACATTGCACAATATGGAGAAAGAGGAACACTCCTCCACTGCGGGTGGGAATGCAAGTTGGTACAACCACTCTGGAAATCAATCTGGCTGTTCCTCAGAAAGCTTGGCATAACACTTCCAGAGGACCCTGCAGTACCCCTTCTGGGCATATACCCAGAGAATTCCCCAGCACGAAATAAGGACACATGCTTCACTATGTTCAGAGCAGCCCTATTTGTAATAGCCAGAAGCTGGAAAGAACCCAGATGTCCCTCAATGGAGGAACGGATACAGAATATGTAGTATATTTACACAATGGGATACTACCCAGCAATTAAAAACAATGAATTCATGAAATTCTTAGGCAAATGATTGAATATGGAAAATATCCTCCTAAGTGAGGTAACTCAATCACAAAGAGCACACTTGGAATACCATCACTGATAAGTGGATATTAGCTCAGAAACTCTGAATATACAAGACACAATTCACATATCAAATGACTCCCAAGAAGGAGGAAAGAGAAGTCCTGGTCCTGAAAATGCTTGTTCCAACATTATAGGGGAATACCAGGACAGAGAAGTAGGAGGAAGTTGATAGGAGAGTGGGCAGAGGGAGGAAGGCTTAGGTAACTTATGGGGAGCAGGGAACCAGAAAAGGGAAAATAATTTTGAATGTAAACAAAGAATATTGAAAATAAAAAATTATTTAAAAAAAAGATTCATCCATATACTTCTCTGCCTCTAGCACTACTCCTGGTAGCAACTTCTCTATTAGTCAGGATTCTTTGGAGTCATAGAACTTATAGGTAGTATCTATATAGTAGTATCATTAGAGTAGGGGGATTTGTTGGTGACTTACAGTGTGTAATTGAACTCCAAACAATGGTCAGCAGCAGATGTGAATGGAATTTCAAGGATCTAGCAGTTGCTCAGTCCCACAAGGCAAGCAGGCAAAGAAGAGGAGAGGGAATCTTCTTTCTTCAATTGTCCTTATGTATGTCCCCAGCAGAAAGTGTGGCCCAGATTAAAGGTGTGTACCACCTTGCCTGGAACTGGGACTTGCTTTATCCCAGATGGTCCCCAGCAGAAAGTGTGGCCCAGATTAAAGGTGTGTACCACCTTGCCTGGAACTGGGATTTGCTTTATCCCAGATGGTCCCCAGCAGAAAGTGTGGCCCAGATTAAAGGTGTGTACCACCTTGCCTGGAACTGGGACTTGCTTTATCCCAGATGACCTTGAACTCCGGTATATTGGTACATTAATCATTCTGGAATTCACAGCCACTCTACCTGAAGATCTCCATGCCAAGATCCAAGGAAGAAACTCATATCTCTCAGCCTCCAAATTAGGATGACAGGTGAGCCTTCCAATTCCAGGTTGTATTTCATTCCAGATATAGTCATGTTGGCAACAAGGAATGGCCACTATAAAAGTATGGTATCAATACACAGCAGAATTTTGTCAATCTGTGAAGGGAAATGAAATATTCAAATTTGCAGTAACTTGATGGACTTAAAATGATTTGAGTGTGTATGTTAAAATTTTCATTTTTCTACTTTAATTGTTTTTTAATTGCTCATTTTACATCCAGCTCATTGCTTCCTTCTAGTCACCCTCTTCTCAAAGCCTTCTTCTATCTCTTGTCCTCTTCTATGAGAAGGAGTCCCTGAAGATGTGGATAGTCCCTGGATATCCACATCTCTGCAAGGCTAGGTGCTTCCTGTCCCACTGAGTCCAGTCAAGACAGCCCAGTAAGAAGAACATTTCCCAAATGTAGGCAACATTTTTTGTATAGTCCCTGTTACAGTTGCTTGAAACACATGTGAAGAACAATCTAATGATTTGCTACATATGTGGAGAGTGGCCTAGGTCTAGCTTGTATATGTAATTTGGTTAGTGTTTCAGACTCTGAGATCCCAGGCAGACTTGAAGAACATTCTGTCTCATACAAGGATGTGAATCACAATGTTCATACATATTTAAATGCAAGAAAACATAGGTATGGTCTATGAAACCAGAGATGAGGTCAAACAGGTAGAAGAAAGAATTGTTGTGGAATCAATGAGTTTGACTAGGACAAATGTGCCACTGAAGAGAAATGATGTTATTTGATCATTGCTACGCAATTTAATTTGTCAAAAAAGCAACTTGCTATGATTGCTCATTTGAGGGAGACATGTGGGCCTTGAGGATTGAATAAAGCTATTACTGGTAGAGAAAGATAAAGAAGGAAGGAGAATTAATTGGAGGAGGCTGCCACAGAAAGGATGGAATATGAAGGCTTAGAATAGAGAAACAGCAAGTTACAAGAGACTTGATTGTTGGGGAATAAGTAAGATTACCTCAAAATCAGCCCTAAGTGGGCAGGAGTTTGTAAATAAAACAGCTAGATTGGGATTCTTTTATATGGGAAAGTGTAGCCGCCAGCGGCTACATGTGAACCAGGTTACCTGTTGAGAGAATCTTGGGGTACAGGGACACAGACAAGGGATTTGAGTCAAGCCTAGGATTCTGGTCAAGACTGCTTTTAATAAATTGAAGACAGGTTTTATAGACATTTGGGGGATCGGCCAACCCCCCAGAAGTCGGTAGCTTCAAAGGCGGTGCTGTGAATTCTCTGGCTCCAAGTCTCAGCGGGTCGTCTGCCTACTGCCTGGGAGCTCAGGTGAACGCCGGCCTGGGGGCGGTGTCGATAGCCGAGGTGTGGAGTCCCTTTGTTTGCAGAACAAAGGCCGGAGGTAGCCATCGGAAGAGTTGGGTGCCCGCTAGCCAACTAGTTGCAGGGGGGGGAAGGGTACAATTCCCCCTTAATTATTAAATTTAAAACCACTCAGTGGAAATGATTAAGTTCATCCAATGGATGACGGGCATTCATCAGTGAGTGAAAGCATTGGCCGCAGCCCCCTTAAGTGTTACCGACATCTTTTTTCGGGGGGGGGGGGGGCTAGACCGCCTTTTTCAGGACGGTCTTACGATGTCAAACCCCCATGCAGCTGGGCGTGCTTTTCAGGGAAACTCGGAGCCAGGAATTTTTTCCCTTTCCCTTGCAGTGCCTCGCCTCGCACCTCAACTGATGCCCATGTTTGTTGTGACAACAAACACGCATGATTCAAGCAGCCTCATCTCCGAGGATTTCCACTGGCAGAGTAAATTCTCTGCGGCTAAGCGTTGGCTAGCTGAAAAGGCAACCCATCCTCCACCTAGGGCCATTGCTGAAGGAATTTCGTCTTCTGAGTGTTATCTGCTTCAAATATAAAAGGAGATTAAGAGAACCTGTCTGGTTAGTCTTGGGAGGTCAAACCGGTTTTTGGTTTAATTGAAATTCAGTGGCCTCAGGGAAGAGCCCTGGCCGGCAACTTAGTTTGCATGAACACAAAGGAACTATGCCTCCCCAAGCAACTGGGAGGTGGCTTGAAAAACAGCCTTTGAATTAATTATACTTACCTACAGTTTTTGGGGGTGGAATCCACTCAGGCAAAAGGCCTGGCTTGCACCTTAATTTGCAAGAAGACAAAGGAACTATATCTCCCCAAATGAATGGGGGGGCGGCTTGGAAAACAGCCTTCTGACCTAAATATACTTACCAACCGTTTTTGGGGTCGAATCCACTTGTCTTACCAATCTCTCTGGCAACCAACGCGCTTCGTCCTGTTCTTGTGAAAAAACGCATACCGCGCCTCTTCCCCATATCAAAACGGGGTCTGGGCCTTTCCAAGAATTATTTAAAGGATCCCGCCACTTAACCATGGCGTAGGAATTGGAAGTAGCCGGATGCCAATGCCTGTCAGCAGCAGACTGGCCTACCGCATCCGTTTGGAGAAAATTTAAAACGAATAGAACAAAGGCAAGATGTGACTTTGGGGACCGAGGGGGATATAAATTTCCCTTCTTAGTTTTAATAAGCCAATTTTTAAGAGTGCGATGGGCGCGCTCCACTATTCCTTGCCCCATTGGATTATAAGGAATTCCAGTTTTAAGTTTTATATTAAATTCTTTACAAAATGAGATAAAGTTCTTACCAGTGTAGGCTGGTCCATTGTCTGTCTTAATGACCTTGGGTACTCCCATGGTATTAAAGGCTTGTAAACAATGATCAATTACATTTCTAGAGGCTTCTCCGGTATGCAGGGAAGCAAAAATAAGTCCTGAGCACGTATCAATGCAAACATGTATAAATTTTAATTTCCCAAACTCCGCATAGTGAGTTACATCCATTTGCCAAATTTGATTGGGCACCAGGCCACGTGGATTAACCCCTAAATGGGGCACTGGTGCTAAAGTGAGACAATTAGGGCATTGCTTTACGATCATTCTAGCTTGCTCCTTTGTGATTTTATGACGGAGCCTCAACGTATGACTAGAAAGATGAAATTTATCATGATCACGTTTTGCCAATTCTATGGGTGTGAGTGCCAAGACTTGACCAATTAGTGCTTTGTCAATGCACTCATTGCCCTTAGCCAGAGGTCCAGGGAGACCCGAGTGAGATCTAATATGTCCTATATAAAAGGGATTTTTTCTAGCAAGAATGATACCTTGCAATTGTGAAAACAAGGATCCAGCTGGCGTATTAAAATTAAACATGCCACAGGTTTCTAGTTGCGGTATCGAAAATGCAACATAAGCACTGTCAGTAAAGAGATTAAACGTACTATTTACAGTTTGAAAAACACACAGCACTGATGTAAGCTCTGATAACTGAGCAGATAACCCAGGCGTTTCTACGACCACCTGTTGATTGTTAACACGATATCCGGCTTTTCCTTTTGATGAACCATCTGTGAACACTAGGAGTGCATTCTGCAGCGGCTGTAGAGATGTCATTTTTGGAAATACGACCTCATGCATATTTAAAAACTTTATTAACTTGTCTTGAGGATAATGATTGTCTATACACCCTTTAAAACCAATCTGAGCCAGCAGCCAATCTGTGCTATGCTGTTTTAGCCATTCATCCTGATTTACACTGTAAGGTTGTATAATAAAGTCCGGTTCCTTACCAAAATAAGTCAATGCCTGCTTTCTACCAAGCATAATTACTTGGGCCACTGCTTCAAAATATGGCAAGATATTACGCCTAGAAGACACCCTCAAATGAATCCACATCAGAGGAGCCTTTTGCCATAATAATCCTGTAGGCGAATGAGTAGTATTAAAAATTAGCAGATGCAGAGGTAAGGAATAATCTATATAGGTAATAAATTGGTTCTCAATAGCTTTCTCCACTGTCTGTAAGGCAAAAAGTCCTTCTGAAGTTAATACCCTAGGGGAAGTCGGATCAGCATTTCCTTTAAGAATATCAAATAAAGGTTGTAATTCCCCTGTGGTAAGTTTTAAATACGGCCGAAGCCAATTAATGTCACCCAATAATTTCTGAAAATCATTTAAAGTTTTCAAATTGTCCCTGCGGATAATTATCTTCTGGGAAAAAATTGACTGGTCCGTAAGTTTAAAACCTAGATAGTTATATGGCTCCTGAATCTGAATCTTCTCTGGAGCTATCTGCAGCCCTTTAGCGACCAGGGCTTGCTGCAAATCTCTAAAACATAAAAGCAAGGTCTGAGGATTTTTTCCTGCAATTAGAAAATCATCTGTGAAATGGATAAAGTAAATATCTGGCCATTTCTGTCTCACAGGTTGAATGGCCTGTGCTACGAATTTCTGGCACAAGGCGGGGCTGTTTGCCATGCCCTGGGGAAGCACGGTCCATTCAAACCTTTTCATAGGCTCTGCAAAGTTAATAGAAGGAACACTGAACGCAAACCTTTTGCAGTCTTCAGGGTGCAAAGAATGGTAAAGAAACAATCTTTTAAATCTATGACTATTTTATGAAACCCTTTTGGAATAGCCACGGGAGATGGAAGACCTGTTTGTAAGGTTCCCATGGGCAACATTGTTTCATTTACCTTTCTTAAATCCTGTAACAATCTCCATTTGCCGGACTTCTTTTTAATTACGAATATCGGCGTGTTCCATGGAGATAATGACTCTATAAGATGTCCTGCCTCTAACTGTTCCTGCACCAAAAGAGAGGCAGCCTCCAATTTCTCTTTAGTTAAAGGCCACTGATCAACCCACACTGGAATGTCGCTAAGCCATTGAATTTTATCGGCGTGGGGTGCAGGCGAGATAGTGGCCATTACTGAAAATGCCCCAGACTTCTAGAGTTAGGGTTTGCCTGGGGGTTTTTAAACCTACTAGTGCCTTGTCCTTCATATCCAAGCCCCCGAGTAGGTTCGGATTCCTCTGACACTGTCTTTTGCTTAGAGGCAATTTCATTAGGATTACACAGAATCAAATTCATCTGAGATAACAGGTCTCTGCCCCAGAGCGTGGTAGGCAACTTCTGCATCACGAAAGGCCGAATTTGTCCTGAATTTCCATCTGCATCTTTCCAAGTTAGAAGTCTAGCGCTCTGTTTCGGATTATTTGCATAACCGATCCCTTGCAGATGCGTTAGGGTCTCTGTCAATGGCCAATTAGACGGCCAGTCCTGTCCCTTAATAATTGTAACATCAGCTCCCGTATCTATTAATCCTTCAAAACTCTTTCCTTCAATAGTCAATTTAAGGTTAGGTCTTTTATTAGTAATAGACTGAACCCAGAACACTCCGGAGGAGCCAAAGCCCTCCTCCCCTCTCTTATCTTTAATGAATTTGGAAGGCAGTGGATGTAAGGGCACCAAGACTAACTGGGCAATTCTTTGATTAGCTGGAATACTTATGACACCACGAGAGGAAGCAGCCATAATTTTAATTTCTCCCTCATAATCACTGTCTATGACTCCTGGATAAATCTGCAGTCCCTTCACAGTAGAACTGCTTCGTCCTAACAACAATCCCCAAGTACCTTCAGGTAATGGCCCAAAAACTCCCGTGGGCAAAACCTGGACTCCCATCTCTGGAGCTAGTACGGCATGGCCGATGCAACAGAGGTCCAACCCTGCACTTCCTGGTGTAGCTCTGGCGAGGTCAAGGATGGATTTCCTTGGCTCGGCAGTAGCTGTGCCCCGCAGACAGTCTGATGCATCGGGGCCTGGGGCTGGCCCCTCCCCCCGTTTCCCGACACGGGTCTACCTTGGAAGTTATTTTTTGACTTGTCTCTCTTAACCCATTGATTTCCTTTTCTACACTTATGGCACGTTCCTGGTGGACCACCTGATTGCCCGTTTATACTGGGCTTATTATCAGGACAATCACTTTTAAAATGACCCAGACTACCACATTTAAAACATCTCCTATTTCCTCGTCTTTGTGACAGAATCCCTTGAATAGTTGTTCCCTGCAGCGCTGCAGCTATAGCTAAACCCTGATTATAGGACGGACCGATCTCAGAACAAAGGCGAATGTAACCGGCTAGGTCTGTCTTTCCTCTCTGGGGTCTAATGGCCTCTCGGCAGGCCGCATTAGCATTCTCATAGGCTAGTTGCGTAACCAGCGGATTCTCTGCCTGAGAGTTTCCAAAAATTCTATTAGCCGTTTTCAGCAATCTGTCTACGAAATCCTGAAAGAGTTCGTCGGGAGCCTGTTTCACAGCTGTTAGATTTCCACTAATATCTCCCTTAGCTGGTAACAGAGTCCAAGCACGGCGGGCGGCCACCGCAATCTGCGCATACACTGCGATGGGAAACCCAATCTGGTTATTATTTCCTTCAAATAGGCCTTCCCCCAACAACATCTCCGCATTCCATTCTGGATGGCCTGCTTGAGTGTTAGTGGCGGCGGTTCTTTTGCAAGCCTCACGCCATTCAGAACTCCAGAGCAAGAAATCTCCCCCCGACAACGTAGCTTTACACAGCGTTTTCCAATCCTGTGGAGTTAGATTCGACTCAATCACAGTATCCAACAACGCCTGTGTAAAGGGAGCTGTCGGGCCGTACTGGGCTACGGCTAGCTTTAACTCTTTTATCACCTTAAATTCCAAGGTCTGATATTGTCTGACCACATTGTCCTGGTCTTCTATCTCAAGGACTGGAAAAGCTAAGATTTCTGACGTATCCTGCCCCTCTCCGCGGGCCTGGTTTATAACTCTTTCTAATGGCGACTGGCGGGTCTCCGAGTTATTGTTCTCTCTAGTATTAGAGACCCTTTTTAGCTCCTGTAACTCATTAGTCAATTTCTGCAATTTAATTTCAAACTCTAACTTTTGTAATTGCATATCCTTCTGGATTTCGGCCTCTGCCATCAAGGTCACAGGCGGCGCGGATGGCGCTACAGGGGGCCAAGTTTCTCCATGAACTTCAATTGCTCCTTTCTCGGGATGAGCTATTTTTTTCCTAACCACAGACTCATCAGAACTGTCTCTTTGTTTACGAGACTCAGGTTGTGGAGAATTTTCTATAACAGGGATCCTCTCCACATGGCCTTTTACTTGAAAATCCTCACTTTCATGAATAACACCTAATTCTTCCAAACTTCCTTCATCTATGATGTCCTTAATCAGAGTCCAAAGGCAGAGGGTGATATTGTCTGCCTTGGCTGCCTTTAGCGAATTACCAATTCTCAGCCAAGTTCTCTCATTTAACGTTCGTTTTTCTCGGAACCAAGGACAACAGGAATATATCTGGTCCAAGAAATCTTCTAATCTTTCCTCTTCAAACCCAATCCCTTTTGCCTGAAGCAACTCTTGAATGTTGCGTGCGCAGATCTCGCGCGAACTTTCCTGTCCCATTTTTTCCTATCCTTTTAACCCAAGCAACTCCTGTGTCGGGTGCACACAGTATGCTTGAAAAACTGTATCTCTTCCTTGCACTCACAACGATAGACACGAATTCACTAGCGCTAGTTTTGACTTCTATGTTGCTTACCGTGCAGATACCATTAATTTTCACCTTTTTCTGCGAAGCTTCGCTGGATAGGGCCACCTCAGGAATTCTCTCGTGCCAGGTCTCCCACGTTCAGGCGCCAGTATGTAGCCGCCAGCGGCTACATGTGAACCAGGTTACCTGTTGAGAGAATCTTGGGGTACAGGGACACAGACAAGGGATTTGAGTCAAGCCTAGGATTCTGGTCAAGACTGCTTTTAATAAATTGAAGACAGGTTTTATAGACATTTGGGGGATCGGCCAACCCCCCAGAAGTCGGTAGCTTCAAAGGCGGTGCTGTGAATTCTCTGGCTCCAAGTCTCAGCGGGTCGTCTGCCTACTGCCTGGGAGCTCAGGTGAACGCCCGGCCTGGGGGCGGTGTCGATAGCCGAGGTGTGGAGTCCCTTTGTTTGCAGAACAAAGGCCGGAGGTAGCCATCGGAAGAGTTGGGTGCCCGCTAGCCAACTAGTTGCAGGGGGGGGAAGGGTACAGGAAAGTAAGGATTGTGGATTCTTTCCAACAACAACAACAAAACAACACAGATATAAATCATGACATCTGCCTTCAAATTGGTAGGGATTCCAGGACAGCCTTACTACTTTTAGCATATTTTTGTTGTTGTTCTGGGCATTGTTGGTGGTGTTGGTGCTTGTGTTGGTCATGGTGGTTTAGCTTGTTTTTGTGATACCTTTGTAAGCCTGGCTATTGTTTAACGATATTTGAAATCCAGGTTGGCCTTACACTAATAGAAAATCTCCAGCCTGTTTTCTGACCCCAGATTAAGGGTGTGGAAGGGATTAAAGCCACTAAACTCCTTCAAGTAATCTAATTGCTAAATTGAACTGTGTCCTTTGAAATTTACATGCAGGAGAAAATAGTAAACAACAGTAAAATGTTTGTTTTCAAGAAAAAACACTTTCATCTGAATCCCTCTTCCTGTTAGTATTGCATTAATTTATTAATATACGAAACTTCCCCAATAGCAATTACAATAAATCATAGTTAAGTCAATCCTTGTTGTATCAAATGGATAATGTATTTGGAGAATATGTAGTACTTTCTTTGTAATGTGCCAATTTTTTCCTTAAGGCAAAGGGCAACTTGAGGTATAAACATTCAACATTTTTGGTTTTTTGAACTTAAAAGAATTCAGATTTTAGAAGTTATAATCACTAAGTTTCCAGACTATTTGGAATAGCTGATGGCAATTAAGTTTCTATGTTTTGTACTGAAGTTCAACAAAACTTTGATATAGGACCTCTGATTTCGGGAATATAGTGAAACAAAGCTAGGGCTGAGTTAGGATTCCTTATGTGATTCAACCAGCAGGAAAAGCTGTCTTTCCCCTATTTTGTTTGTTTGCTTGTATTTTTGATGCCCTATTTTGGAATTAACTGTTCCCGTTAGTCAGACTGACCTTGGATATCCTGGGCTAACAGTCAGTGCTGGGACTAAGGACTCTCCTAACTCTACTTCTATTACATTAGGTACTATGCATAAGATGGTAAACTGCCCCACCCAGGCACAGGAGGTCGGCTTGAATCACATTGTCCAATCAACCATCACCAGTAACTGGCTCACTGAAGCCAGGAACTATAAAAGGAAACAGATTCTAACAGAACCTCAGATGAAGCAGAGCCAAGGCAGAGCTGCACACTGCCGGCCAGGGCTTCCTGGAATCACCCTTGAAGTTCACTGGAGAAAACGGTAATGCTGAGGAATAGGTAGACTTCACATCTTAGTGGTCTGGAGTATGTTGGAGTACATGCTTTCAGCACGGGACACCAGCAAAGTCTGTGTATTATTATTTGTGGATTTGGGAGAGTCTTCAGTACAATTATTGGTAGGTCTCAGTAGTTGAGAATTGTCTTTTGGATGCTTTGCTGATCAAGTGGTTTATTTTTGTAAACTCCCAAGGAAGCTCTATGTTGGTTAGGTATGAGCATGGATATTCATTTGTTTCTCAGTGAATTCAATATTACTGGTCGTTCATTTTAATTTTTTATGAAAGTATTATTCTCTGGTATTTTAGAATGAGACACAAGGGTGAAACTTAAAATTTGAGGAAGGGCAAAATAACTCCACATTTTCCAAAGGGGGGACAGATAGCATTGCCGTGTTCTAATGATCTCATGACAGGTCTGTCCATCAAGACACAGGACATTTTGCTATTGAGTCACACTTTTTCTACTTCTTTTCAGGTATTTTGTCCATTTCCTCTTTACAGCCAGCATGTTTGCAGGAGTATAATGAAATATTTACTGTCTGGAACTGATAAAACCATCTGGGACAAAAATCTCAACTGGTATTGTTTCTTATTCTTAACATTAATTGTTTCTTTTTTCATTTTTTTTTTAAATTCAGAGCTTTTACACTACATCCATCTACTGTTAGCATTATTTCTAAAGTCACACAACAGATACTACACTGCCATAGTTGAACTTTTCTGATCATTTTCACTACAATGGCTTCACCGTTTGGAGGACCCTCTCAGCATGGGACACAAGCAAAGGACCTTCAGACAGACAATTTAGAGTTTATTCCAACTCATAGTTCTGGTGTGCAGTGGGCTGAAGACATCTATAACTCACCAAGTGCTCCACTCAACATTTCCCCAGACAGCAATCACTGCTGGGCAAAGCAGGAGCTACAATGTCTCTGGGAGATGTTCACCTCATGGCTGCAGCCAGAAAAGCAGAGCAAGGAGCAGATGATTTCTCAACTGGTCTTGAAGCAGTTTCTCCTTACTGGGCTTTGTAAGGACAAGTTTTCTTTGGAAGAGAAGTGGAAATCCAGTGGCAGAGACATGAGACAATTCATGGAGAGTCTGACTGATGAGTGCTTGAAACCTCCTGTCATGGTGAGCACCTGGGTGGCTTAGCTGGGAAGGAAAGGCAGGATCATTAGGGTTTGGTGAAAACGAGGTGTTTTGGGTTTGTCTTGTTTTTACAAATGAGATAATATTCCCAAACAAAAATACACTGAAGAAATATTATTGCCACAAATTACCATGAGTACAGCAGAAAGGAGTTTATCAATCAGGTTTGATGGGCATAATTAAATCTAGTCTATTTACATGTCAGCAGACAGACTAAAGAATTGACCTGGGGAAGACATTACGGACGTAGGGGAGATAAATTGTGTAAGACACACCTTGTTCATGGAGGTACTTACTTTGTATTCATGAGGATTGTGTTTGATTCTGTCCCCTACACTTAAAAGAACATTTACGGCACTTCTCTGTAGTCCCTGGAACTGTGTCAAAACCTTGGAATCAACTTGACTAGATGGATTCCCAAATTGGCTACTGTGTATCAAACAATACTCTGTCTAGAAAACTGAGTTTTCAAAATGGCAAAGGTACAATATGTACATATAGCTGTTACATATATACAGAACAATATGATACCCAGAAGAATTTCCTCCATGAGCTGGGCAAATGTGAGCCTTTAATCCCAGCACGTGGAAGGCATGCCTTTAATCCCAGTAATTGGGATTCATGCCTTTAATCCCAGTACTTGGGAGACATGCCTTTAATCTCAGTACTTTTGAGACAGAGACAGGTGGATTTATGTGTTTGAGGCTAGCCTGGTCTACAGAATGTGTTACAAGACCCCCAAAGCTACACAGAGAAACCCTGTCTCAAAAAAAAAAAAAAAATCAGAAGAAAAAAAAGACAAAAAAAATTTTCCTCAATGAATAAGGGTGCTTCAGTCCAATTATTCAAATTTGGTTAGACTTAGTATAGATTTAATTATGTATGCTGTTTAGATTTCTATTGGTTTAGCTGTTTGGTTCATTTGTTTGTTACTTGCTTGCCTGTATTTGTGATTTGCAGTGCTTTCCTTATGTAATCCTCCTTGGCCTTGGAATCAGAGGAATTACCCTCCATCTGTTTCTCAAGCACTGTGTTAAACATTTTGACCACATCTTGCAAGTTAATTATACTGTATTTACCCTTTGAGTTTTATTCTAAGTTTAAAATTTCATGATTGAAAATACCAAGTACACTGCTCCCATAATTTCCAGTCATGTTCCTGAGAGCATGTGTTTGTGCCTCTTTGAGATAAAACACTTAAAAAAACTCAGGTAAAAGTTAGCTCAATCTGGAAACACTGATGGATGCTTTAAGGAAGGCTTATCCTCCTTCAATGTGTTGACCAGTTAAAGATGGGCTGAGCTCACAGGAACATAACTTTGTGTTTCTCTAAGGACAGTGACTCAACATTTGAAAAGACAGTATCTATACGGACTTTAGAATTCAGAATTTGTGAGTGCCAAGAAAGCATCATTCGACATAAGGGGAAGACAAATGAGCTGATTGTTAGCCCAGTCTTCCTGTACTAGCAGGTTGTCAGTAGGGGTCTGCAATCCACAAAATCATGGATAAGGGAACCTGGCTTTCTTTACAGGTCCATGTCTCCATGCAAGGACAGGAAGCCCTCTTTTCTGAAAACATGTCATTAAAAGAAGTCATCAAGCTTTTAAAACAGCAGCAATCAGCCACAAGGCCAACACCAAGTAATGCAAGGATGCCAGTTGACATTACACAAGATATATTGTTGACCAGAGGTTAGTAGGTGAACTGGACAGAAGAGGCATGGTCTGGGGGGATCGGTTTTTGGTTATATTTTCATAGATTGTCTTCTCTCCAAAGGACAAGAAAGCAGTGAAAATGAATGTGATTCTTCTTGGAATTTTCCTGAAGTAAACACTGGTGATAACTGTACTGGAAATGAAATGAACTCCCTTCTTATTATCCAGAAAGAAGAGGACCCTGAGCAGGAAGAGAGATGTGTGTTTTTACAATTCTCTCAGGGTAGAGGAAGAGCAAGTCAAGGCAACTCCAGTCATCATGTAAAGTTCCTGGGTGCTCCTACTACTGTTGATGTCTCCATGGAGCCAGAATCAATGGATTTATTCAGAACAGCCAACTCTGTAGACAGGAAAGATTGGAATAATTCTTCCAGTAATGCTAGTCAAGAAAATAATGGCGATAATATTCCCAGGAACAAGATGGACTCCTTTTTCAGTAACCAAAGAGTTTATCCTTCTGATCCTGATATAGGAGATGCTTCTTGTGAGGTAATTCAGGATTATACAAGAACAAATCAAGGAAACTCCACATGCCTGCAAGAGTCACTTGGAGAATCTTTTCCTGAAGAAGGTCCTAGGGACTTACCTGGGTTCCTCTCCAGACCAGAGTCTCCTACCTCAGAGCCTGTCCTTTCTCAGAATCATGAGCCAAACTCACCATGTGGAAGTCATCAAGAGATATACCATAGAGATCGCAAACCCTACAAGTGTGAAGAATGTCCTAGAAGTTTCAAATATGCCTGTCACCTTTCATCCCACCAGAGAACTCATCTGAATAAGAGGGCATTGTCCTGTGACATCTGTGGGAAAATATTCAAACGAGTCTCTGACCTCCGAATTCATGAGGTCATACACAAGCCAGAGAAGCCTTTCATATGCAGCACATGTAAAAGGTCCTTCAGCCACAAGACGAACCTGAAGGCTCATGAGAGGATTCACACAGGAGAAAAGCCTTATGCCTGTTCCCTTTGTAGCCGTAGCTTCCGCCAATCATCCACATACCACCGTCACATGAGAAATTACCACAAATCTGACTGAACTATATAATATCCTCAAGAGAGACTGGTAGGGGTTCAGCTTCAGTGTGTCATCTGCAAAGAGAAAAGAATAGAGCAACTAAATTGTACTTACCCAATGAAGATACAACATGCAACTTGTGGATTGTCACTTTTTATATTTGTTTTTAGTTACTTTGTGTGTGTGTGTTGTGTATGTGTTTGAGAGAGAGGGAGAGAGAGAGAGAGAGAGAGAGAGAGAGAGAGAGAGAGAGAGAGTTCTTAATGAGGATTTTGGATTCATAACCATTGCACATTCATGGAAACCAGAGGACAACTTTGTTGGATCACATTTGGTCATCATTGTATTTTAATCAAGGTCAGGTTATCGATCTTGCACATAACAGCATATCACACTGTGCTATATCAATGCTGTTAAAAATATTAGTTGACACATTGCATACGTAAACTATTGTCTTTTTTTCAGATTGAAAGCATATTTTCATGCAAGGATAGAGGAAGTACGAAAAACTTAAATAATAAATTTGAAAATGAAACACTACAATTATATTTTCACTTTTGGATTATGTTAATTTATTCTGAGCACCAAACATTTGTTCCTAACCCTTCCTCAGAACTACAAATGAATGGTAGAGAATTGTGTTAGTGGTGAAATAGTATTGTTTCTAAACCTCATGACCTGAGTTCTTTCTATGGGCATCATACATTCTTCAAACTACATTTTCTTTTTTTCTGATTATTGCACTTGTTAAATTTGCATATTTACATTCACACAATAGCACATACAGAGATATTTTTAAACCCAAATGAGTTGCAGTGAAGGCACTTGTAGCTGAACTTGGCTACCTGGGTCTAATCTCTGGAACTCACATAGAGGAAGGAGACAATAGACCCCTGTGAGGTGTCCTCTTAATGCAACATGCATACCACAGTGCAAGTGTACACACACTGTAATACATGCAATGCAAGCTTATCTGAGACTATCTTACCAATAAATGACACTCAGGCTACGGCTAGTTTATTTGACACTGACAATCATTGAGGGTAACCCTTAACCTATTCTTTTAGCTGCTGGGTTTGCTACTTCTCAGGTGTTGTAAGCCAGTAACTCCCTGTTTCTCCTGACCCCATGCTAATGGTTCCTCTCCCCTCACCGATGCTTCCTCTCTCATTCTTCTTCCTTCTTCTCACTCTGATTTCTCTTCCTCCAACCAGGTCACTCCAAACCTACCTACCTCTAATCCCCCTAGTAATAGGTTCTAGCCAATTTTATTTAACCAATAGTTTTAAATTAGGGAACAAGATTTGCACAGCAAAAGTTTGTAAACATGAGAAGTCACTGGCAGGTTATGCCTTTGCATGTAGAATTTGGTGTTACCAAAAAAAAAAGGAATTTGATGTGACAATACATAACTGAAGTCTTGACTGAACACTTCAGTCATGATGTGCAAGTTGCATTAAGAGAACATTTTACACTGGTTTTTTTTCCTTCTGAGATTCCATATGAACCAATGTCACTAGGAATTATCATCCATTTCTGAAGTTGTTTTTGAAGCTAGTCTCTGGAGCCAGGATCAAATAGGAATGATCAGGCAGGGAGCTGGAAGAGCAGGTCCTCCCAGCATCGTCAAGGGTGACCCCTGTCAGGAATGGCTTGCTAGTCCTCAATTCTGCACTGTACAAACCTTCCATGCATAATTCTATAAGACATTTGCATGAAATATGCCACATGCACAGATCAATTAACTGTGATTTTATACTTTTGGTCTGAACAGATGTAAGGTGTTTACTTTCTTGTAAACTTAGTTTGAATTATTTCAGATTATAATATCAATTTTTATTTATAGGACCTAAAAGAGTGGCATTAAAACTCTTGATGATATTGTAGCCAACAAACTATTGCCTATGCAAAGACATGTATTTTAATGTCTTATCTACTCTGAGAGGTGTTTGCATGTTGAAGGATCAGCACATATATTACCTGCTTTTTTTCTTGCCAATCTCCTCTTTTTGTTTGTAGCTAGGTGCTTCAGGGGATCTTCCATGGTCAAGTCTTATTTTTTAAATAATTTGGATGGAAGATATAGCTTTTCCTTCTTGTTGGAGCAAATGTAAAATCATCTGCCCAAAATAATATATTTCCTTTCTTCATTTTGAAATTAGGACTTATCTAGGATGAACTAATTTAGTAGTCCTTTCTAAAATCCAGTCTATTTTAACCCTTGTGCTAAACTTATCAGTCATTTAAAAAAAATAAACTTAACAAAACACATTTTAAACTATCTTTCAAGCAATATACAGTAAACCAGTAGCCAATATCAAACTAAATGGAGAGAAACTTAAATCAATCCCACTAAAATCAGAGACTACACAAGGCTGTCCACTCTCTCCCTATCTATTCAATAGAGTACTTGAAATTCTAGCTCGAGCAAGGAGAAAACAAAAGTAGGTCAAAGGATACAAATTGAAAAGGAAGAAGTCAAAATATTACTATTTGCTTATGATATTATCATATACTTAAATGACCCCAAATATTCTACCAGAGAACTCCTAAAGCTGAAAAATAACTCCAGCTAAGTGTCTAGATTTAAAATTAACTCAAAGAAATCAGTAGCCTTCCTCTACTCAAAGGATTAGCAGGCTGAGAAAGAAATTAGGGAAACTACACACCTCACAATAGTCACAAATAACATTACATAGCTTGGTGTGACTCTAACCAAGCAAGTGAAACATCTGTATGACAAAAACTTCAAGTCTTGGAAGAAAGAAATTAACAAAGATCTGAGAAGATGGAAAGATTGTCCATGCTCATGGATTGGCAGGATTAATAGAGTAAAAATGGTCATCTTGCTGAAAGCAATCTACTGATTAAATTCAATTCCCATCAAAATTACAAATGAATTCTTTATAGAGTTAGAAAGAGGAATTTGCAAATTCATTTGGAATAACAAAAGCACAGGATAGCAAAAACTACCCAACAATAAGAGAACTTCTAGGAGTTCTGATATCAAGCTGTATTCCCAAGAAATAGTGGTCAGAAATATATGGTACAGAGAGAGTCAGGAAGATTAGTGGAAAAGAATTGAAGACCAAGAAATGAACCCACATACCTGTGGTCCCTTGATATTTGACAAAGGAACTAAAACCATCCAGTGGGAAACAGACATCATTTTGATGCTGGTTCAACTGGATGTAATTATGTAGAAAAATGTACATCTATCCATTCCCATATTCTTGTAGAAATATCAAGTTCAAGTGTATCAAGGACCTCCACATAAAACCACATACACCGAACCTAAGGGTAGAGGAAGTGTGGGAGAGCTTTGAACATATGGGCACGGGAAAATTTCCTGAACAGATCACCAATGGCTTGTGTTCTATGATCAAGATTTAACAAAAAGGATCTCATAAATATTTGAACTTCTAGGAGAATCACCACCCTGATAAATGGGACTCAAAAAATATAACAATAAAATGGTAAACTTTTGTTTTAATTTTTTTCTTTTTAAAAATGCTACATGTTTTATTCTCCCATCCCCAGAGGGTAGTTTGTCCAGAAACCAAGAAAATAAACATCAATCAGAATAAATTCAAGGGGGTGGGTTGAGAGAAACCCATTAATGACCAGGCAGGCAGGGCAGCAAAAGACCTCCACCACAGGGGGTTCCAAGAGACCCCTGCTGACCTCCACAAGGTGAAAATCAGAGGATTTTCCCAGGGGCCTAGAAAGCACATTGAATCAGCTATGTCTTCATTGTGAGAGTGAAAGAGGTGGCAGAGATAATCAGCTAGATGGATTTATATTTATCTAACAAATCCATAAGTTAAAGTAAATAGCAATTCTCTGGAAGTTTGAAATTTTTTATAATTTTTAAAGTGTTTTCTTCCTCTTTTTTTAAATGATTTTTTGTTTGTTTGATTGTTTCTGTTCCATTCATATGTCCTTAGAAAAACTAAGACTCAGAGCTGTCCCTTCCCTCACAGCACTTAGCTGTGACCTTCATGGTGGTCAGCCTCCACCCTTCTGCTGGTGTTGTCTTTGGCATATTCAAGCTGCCACATTACTGGCCTGCAGCCTCCACCCTTCCCCTGGTGTTATCTCCAGCCCTTGTTCAGTTGGGAACAATACAGCCACTTTCACCTTAACTACCAAGGGCTGCCTCAGGGCAGTCTCACCTGGAGACCAGCAGAAACCTGCTTGACTGGATGCAGGCAACCAGCTGAGAAGAAGATCCAAGGAATTCGCAGCCATTTGGGGGGTAGGGTGGTTTTCTAAAGACTATATATATTGGCTAAATAATAGTAAAGTCAGTCTCTATCGGCAACTGTTGTCTTGACTCATCTCTCTTTCGTCCCCTTCCCGTTCATCCCCAGAATTCTCTTCCAGGTCCCCGGTTCGCATGTGGCCACGGGCGGCTACAAGAAGCCAGAAGAAACAAGGCCAGGTAGGCTGGGGCTAACTGCAGGTACTCTGATCCTGGTGATCACACAGAGGCAGGGAGGTGGAAGGAGCCACTAGAACCTAGTCCAGGGGAGAGAGGTACTGTATGCTGGACTTCTCAGGGCAAGTGGTTCCTGGACAAGGCTCTAGGAGCTGTGGCCTGGATGTGAGAGGCTTTGAAGGGGCCTAAGGGACAGAGGGGACCTGGGTTTAGAAAGGTATCTCTGGGGCACAGGGGTCCATTGTGTCTTCCATATAGGCTAAAAAACCACAACACGATATATATATATATTTAGCAGACCAGAAAAGCTGATGGCCAAGCATCCCTCCCCTACAGGACCGGGAAAGAGAGATCTGCATAGCCCCTCCTTGCCTGACTCCCTAGAATTACCATAAGGAGTTCTTTGCAAAGATACAGAGTCAAGGTGGAGGTAAGTTTCCACAAACAATCTGGGAGGCCAAGGTAGTCTTTGTTCAGGGTGGCTGAGGGCTCACAGGTTGCTGTCCCTATAGAGGGCTGTGGAGAAGGACTTGTAGTCAATGGTGCCAGGAGCAGCTTTAGGGCCCTGGTAGGGCACCATGTGGGTGATGCAGTACACAGCCTGATGTGTGTGTGGAGGCAGCACTCTCCACATTTCCTCAGCAGTGATGAAGTTCTTGTCCCCTTCTAGGACCTTGAAGGGGGAAATGACCTGATCAGCTGTGTGTGTGTCTCTGTTCTCCATCAACATGAAGTCAGTGAAGGTTTGGAAATTCACAAGACCACTATGGTTTGGGTCGAACACACTCATGATTCTGTTGAACTCAGTGTTACCATGTCAGTCATTCTCCACATTGTAGACCAGGTTGATGAGGCAGGCCTTGAATTCCTCAGGGCCCAGTACCCCACCATGGTACTTGTCAAAGTGCTTGAAGGGTATCAGGAACTCCTGCATCTGTTCCTGCCTGATACCCTTGACATCTCCGGTGAGGATCTCGTTTTCCACCTTGTTGATGGTGCAGGCAATGGTGGTGAGCAGCTGCTCTCAGCCCACATGGATATGCTCCATTGTGTAGTTTGTGTGCTTGTTCTCAAAGATGAGGGCCTCCTGGATGAGATGTTGCCACTACTCCAGCAGGTCCAGAGTGGGCTTGTAATCCAAATGCTGCACTCATTCTGCTTCATTTGACACAGCTGGTCTTCCAGAGTCCCGTTCATGCACCCAATGTCCTCCCTCTTGGTCTGGATCCAGGGCCCGACCTTATTGACTTGGCTGCAAATTGTCAGTAAAGGTGACAGAAATCCTTTGGGCGTCCTTTTGGATGGCCAGGATGGCCTCACACTCCCTGTCAGCATCTGACAGAGTGGTCTTGAACTGGTCATGGTCTGAGATCAGGCCTTCAATCTCCTCGATGGTATGGACAAGGAACAAGTCCTGCAGGTCTTCCATGGCACTCTCCATCCAGTTGTTGAAGGGTGTGGCCCACTTGGCATACTCCAAATGTAGCTGGTTAAAGGTCTTAAACTTTTTCTTTCTTTCTTTCGTTCTTTCTTTCTTTCTTTCTTTCTTTCTTTCTTTCTTTCCTTCCTTCCTTCCTTCCTTCCTTCCTTCCTTCTTTCTTTCTTTCTTTCTTTCTTTCTTTCTTTCTTTCTTTCTTTCTTTCTTTCTTTTTTTCTCAAAACACCATTTCTCTGTCAGCCCTGACAGCCCTGGCTGTCCCGGAACTCCTACTGGAGGCTAGGCTGGCCTTGAACTCAGGAATCTATCTGTCTCTGCTTCCTAATTGCTGGGATTAAAGGCCTCTGCTAAGACTGCCTGGACACTGTTTCTCTGTTTTTTTTTTCTAAAGCTTCCTTGTGCCTGTGTGTCAAGAGCCCCATTTATCCCACTGGTCCCAGATCTTCTAGCACAGTGTGTTGACATTGTGGGAGTCATAGTAGTTCAGATGGTTGAGCTCCTGGGTAATTGTAGCAATCTGTACCATGCTGTCCTGATATGTGGCCAAGAAAAGAGGTGGAGAAGAACCTGGAGTATATCAGCACAGGGGAAAAGTTCTGGAAGAGAACACCAATAGCTTATACTCTAAGATCAAGAACTGACAAATGGGATTTCATAAAATTACAAAGTTTCTGTAAGGCAAAGGACACTGTCAAAAGGACAAAATGGCAAACAACAAATTGGGAAAGTATATTCACCAATACTACATCTGACAGAGGGCTTATATCCAATATATATATAAAGAACTCAAAAAGGTAGACTCTAGAGAGTCTATAACAAATGGGGTACGGGGCTAAACAAAGAATTTTCACCTGAAGAACTTTGAATGTCAGAGATGCACCTTAAGAAACGTTCAGCATCTTTAGCCATTAGAGAAATGCAAATCAAAACAACCCTGAGATTTCACCTCACACCAGTCAGTTTTAAACTTTCGATGGCACTTAGAGCTCAGACAGGTGATGAATGTTTAGCTAGATAATAACTCCCAAAGGATGTGCATGTAAACATTCTCTTTTGTAACTTTTATTTCAATTTATAATATGATTTTTGTGTGAACTTGTGATGAACTTCGTAACATGTGATCCTGTATTCAGAAACATGTTTAAATACTGAAGACAAAAGAGAAAGTCTCTCTCTGTCGCCCTGTCTCTCTGTCTCTCTCTTTCCGTATCTCCTTACCTTTCCCCACCTAGAAGAATATTTCCCTTTATCCACTTGGGATCTTTCTGCTTTTCCCTCTTAGATAGCTTTCATAGGAAACTTTTTACAACTTAGTAATAAACAATAACCACTGCTCGAACTGTCCCTTTTTCTTCCTAAGACTTCTGACAAGCAGGCTGAAGGTTAGAGCCCAGCAGTTCCTGCTGAGATAGAATAAAGGTCACATTGCTTAACACTCCCCTGTTAGGCTATGGGTGTTATAAACCTAACCCAGTAGTCTTTTACCCTCAGAAAGGGCAAGAAAATTTTGGGGACTCTTCAGAAGTTTCACCAGATTTCAGTACAGTTAAGAAAGCTAGAAAGCACTGAGACCCTCAGACTTCAAAGTCATCAACACAGTTCTATTCTGTGCATCCACCACTACCATTTCTGGGCCAGGAGGCTCCAATACTATATTTAACAGCCTTAAGAGATGCCCTGAAGGTTCCAGAATTTGCCATTTTGAGAAGACATTAGCTCCACCTCCTCCCCTCCCAGAATGGTGCAATCTCTGATTAGCATGGCATCATTAATATTAGTTATCAAGGAGGACAGTCTAGTTAGTTGACCAGGAGTGTCTACTAGTCTTGTCTCAGAGGCAGGATCCATGCCATGCTGGATCTGCCAAATCCTGATGTGTGGGAATATGGAACTTTAACTTGGCACAGATGTTTATGGTTTCAGGCTTAAATTCTTTATGTGATATTCTGGTGTCGGGTCAAAGTTCAACTCCCAAGTTCTGTGGCCCTGATCACTCTGTAAAGGCCTGAGAACAATAGGCTGTTGTCATCTACTTATGAATGTCCCCAAAAGCAGTCAGCTCCCACATACGTGTTGCTGTCCCCTGCCACAATGGCCCAATTGAAATCTGTAAAACAAAATTTTACAGACTGAGGTGAGAAATGTCTCCTAGGGCCCTCCAGAACACGCTATTCAGAAGCCAAAAATCTCACTTGGCAATTTACTTTACTTCTAAACTCTCCTCCTTCCTAGTAGCTGAAACTAAGAAAAGCCAAGCAAATTAAGATATAAAAGAATCCATCTTGTAGTAAGACACACTAGCCATAAAATTATGCAACGCTTTGCTCCAGTCGTTTATGTAATTATACTTACCTCCCAACAGGATATATATGAAGTAGGGCTCCATATATGGTATAAGAAGCATTAATAGCAGGCAGTAGAATTTCCAGGAACCCTAAAATTACAGATTCCTTTTGTTATTCAACCCTCATACTATGTCCTTGAAGGATGGGAGGATTTGGGCAATAGGCTCAGATTAGAAGATATTTACATTTGAAGAACCTCATACAATGTCCATTCCAAACAAGTGGGTGTTGGGCAAATTAATAAGAATTTACATTTGAGTTGGTGCAAAGCTCAAGACTACCTTCCCAACCACAGAGGCCTGGTGGTCTGTCTTTTAAGTTGCTAATTTGCAACTGAATTGTGTACCTCAGGGACATCTGCAGACAAGTTAATCCTATTCCACCATTAACAGCTGACTCTGTTTTTTAAGCAGACAGGCTGTCTCCACCCTGGCTCACCTGGATAGAAAGATCTGTTAAAGATACTTGCACACCCCACCTTGGGAGTCTTTGGCCAAAACAACATTCTTAACTCATCTAGGTGTGATTTGCCTCAATGGAAGCTTGTGAAGAACTGTTTTTGTCTTACAGACCCCACCTAGGGAGTCTTTGGCTAAAACAACATTCTTAACTTATCTAAGTATGGTTCAGGATGCAGTTCCTTTGGCCAAAACAGTATTCTTAACTTATCCAGGTGTGATTCAGGATTCAGTTCATACTTAATACTCACGAAGACTCATTTAGACTCTGGGAGTTTGACAAAAATGTCCTATAAAATATCTTTAAAAGTTTATATCAAGAAAATTGTTGTTGCCTGTGTTCAAGCTTCTAAATTTGTTACATGGAAAAAACATTTTACCTGTTTTATTTTATACTACTTTGTGCCTAAGGGTTATAGTAATTGTTCCTTGGGCCTGCTTTACTGGATACATCTTTTGATATGCAAATGTAAAACCCTCATGCTTAAAGGCTCAAGCCTCAAGACAAAACACACACTCAGACCCCAAAACAACCTCAGTGTCTGTGTGTCATTTCAGCAGACCCATGCCTTCCTGGACCAAAGAATCCTGGTTACCCCGTGGCTGAGTTTTGGTCTGCAGTAGTCCCCCACTGGTCAGGTTTTGCTGCCTAATTCAAATAGAGAACATTCTTGGCTTGGATTGTTTTGGGTTTTCATTTCCCATTAGTTTGTTCTTCAAGACAGGATTTCTCTGTGTAGATTTGGCTGTGCTGGAATTACTCTTTTAGATCAGGCTAGCCTCAAACTCAGAGATGCTGCTTGCCTCCTGAGTGCTGAGATTAAAGGCATGTGCAGGATTTTTTAAAGATTTTAATTCCTTAATCTAATGAACATAAATTTTATCATACTTGATACAAGAGACACATATTTACTGTCTCTTACAACGGGGTGTTCCAGGTTGACTGATGATCTTTTCTACGTGCAAGAACACCTAGCACTCCAGGTGCTGACCTCAGCAAATTCTACCAACCTTGCTAGAGATTTTAGGCTTCCAGTGTCCTACTCTGGCCCTGCCCCTAACATCCCAGGCAAGTATTCTGGGAGCTTGGAAGCTCTACCTTCTCAGGCATGCCTATTGACCAAGACTATGACATCAGAATGATAACCAATGGTTATCAGCTGGTACCTACTAGTCTCTGCCAAAGCTCAATCTGGACACCTCTTGAGTGCATCTGTGCTAGCAAATTACCAATGTCTGGGTCACAGCTTTCCTAGGGTGGGTGGGACATTCTGGGTGGTTGGGGAGGCCACAGTCAGAGCTTTAGCTGCCTACCATTTTCCAGGATCTGAGCAGCTAGCAGGACTTCAACTTGTCCTCACCTCTTTATAGACTTCAAGGAAGAGGGTCAACACTGTGGCTTGGGCTTCCCATACAAGTAAGAGATATGAAAGCCGAGACCAAGCTCAAGAAGGTGGCACATATGTGATATCTCTGCAAGGAGGAGGAAAAGGCAGCAGTATGGGGATAGTTAAAAGTCAGTGAGGTCTGCAGATGTGTGTGTGTGTGTGTGTGTTTGTTCTCACACACAGTGAAAGCTTTAGTGAAACCTTCGCTCTCTCTGCCCCACCATCCTTTTCCCTCTCTCCCTCGTCTCTCCTCTCCCTCGTCTCTCTCTCTTCTCCTCTCTTTTTCCACTCCTCTTCTCTCTCTACTCTTCTCTTTCTTCTCCTCTCTCAACCCACGTCAGTCTTCTTTCCCTGGTCTCTCACTTCATCTCTCCCTCCATTGCAGTCCTTTTTCTCCTTCTCCCTTTTTCCTTTTTATTCCATGTTCTTCCCTACAACTTCATTTTGGCCCTCAAAGTCCTCTTCAAGTCTGAGATAATGAAGGAGGGATTGGAGAACAAATTCTCAGGGAAGTGGAGATCCAAACACACTTACAGTAAGTGTGGAATATATGGAACTCAGAGCTGACCTTTTCCAAACCTTGCTTCCCTTTTGCTGCCCTGACCCATCTCCTGGTTTGGAGCATACCAGTTTCAAGTGTCTACACATGTGCAGATCAGAAGCCAACCTCCCGTTTTGCTCCTCAGATGATTCACATCTCCTATTTTAAAAAGTCTTTCATTTGTCCTGAGCACCTGGGAAAGTGAGACAAGTACATCACTGAATTTGAGGCCCACCTGGTGAATTCCAGGACAGTCAGGGTTACACAGTGAGACTCTGCCTTAAAGGTAATCACTTTTATTTTATATATACTTATTTGTTTATTTATTTTAGTTTTGGTTTTGGTTATTTGGGGACGGGGTTTCTCTGTATAACCCTGGCTCTCATGGAATTCAATCTGTAGATCTGGTAGGCTGCTGTTGAACTCCCAGATTTGTCTGCATTTGCCTTTGGAGTACTGAGATTAAAGTTTTGAACTAATCAGCTATTTTTTTATTTTATTTTAAGTTACAAGGTGTTGTGTAACATGGGATACATGTGAGTCACAGCACACATGTGGAGGACTACTTGCAGGAATTAGTTCTTTCCTTTCACATACAGAGTCTGAGAATGAAATTCGGGTTAGCATGCTTGGCAACAAATGTCCCTGTTTGCTGTGCCAACTTGCCTACCTTGACTCTGCCTTCCTTCCTCTTTCAGACACCAGATATCCTTCGCCTGTCCAACTACATCCACAATGATAGTTGGATGTAATTAATTATGGAATATGCTCAGGGAGGTGAGCTCTATAATGAGCTTCAGAGAAACCAGAAGTTGACCCAACAGCATACAGCCATGGTGAGGGGAGCTCTGGGAGCAAGGAAATACTAAATGGTGGCTGTTACTGATTGAGGCTGCCAATATACCCTTCCCATCTCTTCTTGATTTACCATTTTGAGGAGAAGGGTAGGATGTGGGATGGGGGAGCATGCAGGCCATATTATGCACATATAGGCTTCATGAGATAACTTGGAGAGGACTCCTTTCACCTTTGTGTGGCTTACAGGGATGAAACTCAGGTCACCAGGCTTGTACAGCAAGCCCTTTTACACACCAAGACATCTTGCTAGCCTTCATCTCTTTTTTTGTTCTGAGATAGATGAAATCTTCCTAGATAGCCCAGGCTGAAATTATTGTAAAAAAATGAGATTCTATGGCAGTCATAACATTAATAATGTCTATTCTACCTCACAGGAAAACTGAAAGTTTCCTCCTGACCAGATCGCTTTGTTTCACACAGATAATAGAGGAGTTTTCAGATGCCTTGACCTATTGCCATGAGAACAAGATGATTCACAGGGACATCAAGCCAGAGAATCTCCTGCAGGGTAAGGTGAAGATCACAGACTTGGGGTGGTCTGTGCATGCCCCCTCTGTCAGGTAGGTTGAATGGGATGGGGGTGGGACCCTCACACTAGTGAGGCATTTCCCAAGTGAATTCATCTCACATTGAAGACTCATAAACAAACTGGGTCTTAAGATTAACAAGCACCATTTCCAAATATACACATTTAAAATGTACCTGCAGATTCAAATAATTAAGTGTTTGAGGTGATTAACTCAGTAGATAAGAGCAGTTCTGTTGTGAGCAAGAAAACCTGACTCCAGATGGAAAAACACCTGCAAAATCTGGCCATATCTATGGGGAAGATCCTATAAGCTGAGCAGTCAAACTAGCAGAAATAACTGGGTTAGGTTGCCTGAGACCTTGCCTTAAAGAAATATAGTGGAAATCTTAATAAACACCGAATATCCTCTTTGTCTCTGTTAGGGTGTGTCTGTGGGAATACACACACACACACACACACACACACAGCTAGAGAGAGAGAGAGAGAGAGAGAGAGAGAGAGAGAGAGAGAGAGAGAGAGAGCTTTGCTTTTGTTTCCTAGTATTTTTCAGGGTTTGCCTTTGCCAGTAAGATTTCATGTAAAATTAGCAAGCAGCCCAAGATGGAATTTCTCCATGTCAGTGACCCTACCTGTCATGGTTCCTCATGAAACACATGCCATTATGGTGTACATAAATAAATCTTCCTCACTCATTGACTCTGTAGACTTACAGGCTGGCTTTAAACTTACAGCAATTCTGTGATGATATGCTTCAAGTGATAAGTTACACCTGACTGAGTAATTTTAAACATGGGCTTAACATACCTTTCCTTACGGAATTTACTTCATCTGAGCTAGTTATTTTTTTTTAATTTTTATCTTATATGGATGTTTGTCCTGCATGATGGAAATGTGCACCATTTTTCATGCCTTGTTCTCTTAGAAGCCAGAAGAGGGCATCAGATGGTTGTAAGCAGCCACATGGATTCTGCAAAATCCATCCAGGGTCTTTTAGAAGAACAGCCAGTACTTTCAAGCACTGAGTCGTCTCTACAGTCCTGCACTGTCTGACTGACTGGGGGTTCATTCTAGCCTCAAACACACAATGCTCTTCCTGTTGCAACCTTCCCATATGCCAGAATTAAGTGATATGAGCTACTATTATATCTATCTGCTTTTTCTGACTGTTAAACAAAAACAAAAATCTGTGTTTGTTCTCATGTGTGAGTACAGGCACACATGTGCCATGTTGTGTCTTGGGGGGTGGCATCATGTCAGAGGACAACATCAAGACAATCCTTCATCTTCTACCTTATTTGAGACAGGGTCTTCTGTTTGCTGCTTCATATTTGGCTAGCTGGTCTAAAGGCATTCTGTGATTCTCCTCTGCCTCCCATCTCACTGTAGGAGTTCTAGGACTGTAGACATGCACCTGGTTTTATGTGGGTTTTGGGAGATAGAACTCAGGTTCTTAGGAATTCCCTCTGCAAGTGCTTTAGCTCCTGACTCACCTCCTATAGCCCCTCTGAATCTTCAACCATATTAACAGTTCGTGTTTGTGAACAGTTCTCCCCTCCCCATGCCTCAGCCATGCACAGGAAGGGACTCTACTAGAAGTCCCTTGTCTCCCATTTCCTGGGATGCTGAACACAGAAGATTTGCCTCCTGAGCTTATGCACAGTGCTCCTTTTTGTGTTCTGCTCAAGGAGAAAAAAAAATGTGCGTGACTCTGGACTATTTCCTCCAGAAATGATAGAGAGGAGAAATTACAATGAGATGGTTGATCTGTGGTCATTGCGGTGCTCTGCTATGAGGTACTGGTGGGTAAGCAACACCTCCAGCGAGACGTACAGATGCATTCACAAGGTATGATGAAACACACACAAACACACACACACACCATTCACCTGGAAGCCATACAATGATGGCTCCTGGATGGACTTTGGGAAATGCAATTTGTACTACAGATTATATGCTAATGGCCAAAAGGGTGCCATGTGAAGACTTATAAAACAGAGAGGAGATTAGCCAAAGAGAATAACTAGATTCTATCATTCTTCCCCTGCTACATTAGGTGGAATACAAGTTTCCTTCATCACTGCCTGCAGGAGCCCAGGACTTGATCTCCAAGCTTGTTAGGTACAATCCCTCAGAGAGGCTGAGCCTGGCCCATGTCCTGAAGCACCCTTGGGTCAAGGAACATTCTCATATGATCCTGCCTCCCTGTTCTCTGATGGCTTTCTGGGCCCTGTCTGTTTTTATTCCTACATGTTTCTTCGGGAAGCTCTCCAGTCTCAATTTGTTACTGCATGTGCTTTGTTTATTTTCTCTTTTATGAAGTGACAATAAATAAAACTGTTTAATATACTATGAGTCTTCTTGCTTGAGTATTTGGATTGGATGAAAATTTTGGTCTTACATGAGTGATATGTGTAGAGGTCAGGGGCCCACATCTGGTGATTCCCTCTATTGCTCTCCATCTCATTTTTGGAGAGGCTATGTCTCTGAAGTGAACATGAAACACATTGAATTGGCTTGACTGGCTGGTATATGAAATACAGTGATCCTCCTTTGTCCAGCTCCCCAAACACAGACTCACTAAAGTATGCCCAGCTTTTATCAGGGTTTTGGGTAGCATATTCAGTCCCCACACTTCTGCACGTGGACAGAGGCACACCCATGCTCACACACACATACAATAACCAATAAATGAAGGGATGTTGATATATAAGGTGAGGTGATATTTGTGTATAACTGAGTTTTTTTTATAGACCATTCAGTTTATCATCTTCGGATATGCCCTGTTTTTGCCCTGTTTTTGCCAGATTCCTGACACCACACACACACACACTCACATACACACACACACACAGAGGAACTCACGCAAACATACACACATACATACACATGCATGCACACACTCCAGTCTATATTTTACATAGATTGTCAGTCTCACCAAGTTCCCAAATCCTCCTGTACTGAATGCCTTGTTGTTTGATGGTTCTGAAGCCAGGCCTGGTAACCCATGCATACAACCTAAATATTCAGGAGGCTCAGGCAGGATAATTTCAGTTCAAAGCCAACCTGGCCAATTTAGTGAGATCGTCTAGAATTAAAACAATTTCAAGTAATAACAATAGGTATGTCTAAGCCATGGCACTAGGTCTATGACTTTATTTTAGACAAAGACTAAGAAAACCTCTTTGAGGAGGAAGTGATCAGTTTGTAAGCAGAAAGAGAATTACTTAACCCAGAAGACATACAACAAGTGTCTTGTGGCTTGCTCCTCACATGAAATGCTGGTGCTTGCGGTTCTACAATCTTCATGCTGTGACTTCATCCTTGTGCTACTGTTCAGTCCATGCCCACTGTAGGAATCTTTTATTTTTTTATTAGATATACTCTCTATTCATATTTCAGATGTTTTCCCCCTTCCTGGCTCACCCTCCTCCACCAGAAAATACCCTAACTCTTCCCCTCTCTCCTTGCCTACCAATCCACCCAAACATCCCTGCCCTGCACTCCCCCATACTGGGGCATCCATCCCTCTCAGTAGCAGGGGCCCCTCCTCCCATTGATGTCCAACAAGTCCATCTTCTGCTACATATGCATCTGCACTCTTTGTGCACTCTTTGTGTGATGATTTAGTCCCTGAGTGTTATGGGGGTAGTGGGTAGTTCAAATTTTTCCTCCTATCGTGCTGCAAACCCAACAGTTTCCTGGGTCCTTTCTAACATGCCTCCATTGGGGACCCTGTGCCCAGTTCAATGGTTGGCTAAGAGTGTCTCCTTCTGTATTTGTCATGAACTGGCAGATCCTCCCTGAAACTCCCCATATATTAGGCTCCTGCTAGCAAGCACCTGTTGGCATCTACAACAGTGTCTTGGTTTTGTAACTCTGTGTGGTATGGATCCTTAGAAGGGGCAGTCTCAGGATTCTCCTTCCTTGAGTTTCTGCTCCACACTTTATCTCAGTGTAGGGCATCACCAGAACAAGGAAGTGCGAAGGGATGGATAGGGGAACAGGGGGAGGGAAGAGGGCTTATGGGACTTTCAGGGAAATCATTTGAAATGTAAAGAAAAAATATATCGAAAAAAAATAAACCATAAAAAAAGAACTATACAAAGAATCAACAAAACAAGGACCTAGCTCCTTCAAAAAAATCAACAAGATAGATAAACCCCTAGGCAGACTAACCAGAGGTCACAGAGATAGGATCCAAATTCATAAAATCAGAAATGAAAAGGGAGGCATAACAACAGAAACTGTGGAAATTCAAAAAATCATCAGATCCTACTATAAAAGTTTATACTAGCTACAACAGGCCAGAGGGGCACCCCGGAGGCCGGCTGGGAGGAGTCAGTGTGCTCTGGTGAGTCCAGCAGGCCCTGGCAGGAGCCTTCTGGTGTCTGCTTTGGGATCTGAACAGCCTGGGCCAGAGTACTAGGTCTCCAGGAAGTGCAAGAGGCCTGGTGTGCACCTGGAGGAAGACTGGGAGCACACAGCTTGCTCCTGTGGCATGGAGATTAGGTTCCAGTCCTGAGGCCTCTGGCAGGAGCCTTCAGATCTCTGCTACAGGATCCAGAACAGCCTGGGCTGCAACACCACATCTCCAGGTCCTGCAAGAGGACAAAGGGGCACCCGGGAAACTGGCTGGTAGGAGTCAGTGTGCTCTGGTGAGTCCAGCAGGCCCCGGCAGGAGCCTTTAGGTATCTGCTTTTGGATATGAACAGCCTGGCCGACAGCACCCTGTCTCCAGGCAGTGCAGGAGGTCAGCTGTGCACCAGAGGCCACCTGGGAAGAGGCAGCTTGCACTGGTGAGTCCAGCATTGATAAGACCAACTAACACCAGTGAGAACTAGATGGCAAAAGGCAAATGCAGGAACATCACTAAGAGAAATCTAGGCAATATGGCAGCATCTGAATCGAATTCTCCTTTAACAGCATGTCCTGGATACCCCATGGCACCAGAAAAACAAGTTTGGATTTAAAATCACTGGTCATGATGCTGGTAGAGGAACACATAAAGGACATACTTAAAGAAATTCAGGAGAAAATGGATGAAAAGTTAGAAGCTCTTACAAGGGAAACACAAAAATCATTGAAAGAAATTCAGGAGAATACAAAAGCCAATAAGGAGGAAACCCAAAAATCACTTAAAGAAATGCAGGAGAACTTTAGTCAACAGGCTGAGGTCATGAAAGAGGAAACACAAAAATCTCTTAAAGAATTAGAGGAAAGCACAAACAAGCAAGTAAAGGAGCTAAGCAAAACCATCCAGGATCTAAAATCAGAAGTAGAAACAACTAAGAAAACTCAAAGGGAGACAACTTTGGAGATAGAAAACCTTGGGAAGAAATCAGGGGACATAGATGCAAATATCAACAACAGAATACAAGAGATAGAAGAAAGAATCTCAGATCCTGAAGATACCATAGAAACCATGGACTCAACAGTTAAAGAAAATGCAAAATGCAAAAATCTTGTAACCCAAAACATCCAGGAAATCCAGGACACAATGAGAAGACCAAACCTAAGGATTATAGGCATAGATGAGAGTGAAGATTTACAACTTAAAGGGCCAGCAAATATCTTCAATAAATTTATGGAAGAAAACTTCCCTAACCTAAAGAGAGAGATGCCCATGAATATACAAGAAGCCTACAGAACTCCAAACAGACTGGACCAGAACAGAAATACTTCCCGTCACATAATAATCAAAACACCAAATGTTCTAAACAAAGAAAGAATACTAAAGGCAGTAAGAGAAAAAGGCCAAGTAACATATAAAGGAAGACCTATCAGAATCACAGCAGACTTTTCACCTGAGACTATGAAGGCTAGAAGGTCCTGGGCAGATCTCATGCAGACTCTAAGAGAACACAAATTCCAACCAAAACTACTATACCCAGCAAAACTCTCAATCACCATAGATGGAGAAACTAAGATATTTCATGACAAAACCAAGTTTACCCAATATCTATCCACAAACCCAGCCCTAAAAAGGATAATAGGAGGACAACACCAACATAAGGAGGGAAACTTCACCCTGGAAAAAGCAAGATAGTAACCTTTCATCAAACCCAAAAGAAGTTAAGCAATCAAATTTAAAAAATAACGTCAAAAATGATAGGAAGTAACAATCACTATTCCTTAATATCTCTTAACATCAATGGACTTAATGCCCCAATAAAAAGACACAGACTAACTGACTGGATACGTAAACAGGACCCTACATTTTGCTGCTTACAGGAAACACACCTCAGGGTCAAAGACAAACACTACCTTAGAGTAAAAGGCTGGAAGACAATTTTACAAGCAAATGGTCTCAGAAAACAAGCTGGAGTAGCCATTTTAATATCAGATAAAATTGACTTTCAACCCAAAGTCATCAAAAGAGACTCTGAGGGACACTTCTTGCTGGTCAAAGGAAAAATACAAAAAGAAGAACTGTCAATCCTGAACATCTATGCCCCAAATGCAAGGGCACCCTCTTTTGTAAAAGAAACTTTATTAAAACTAAAAGCACACATTGCACCTAACACAATAATTGTGGGTGACTTCAACACTGCACTTTCCTCAATGGACTGATCAGGAAAACAGAAACTAAACAGGGACACAATGAAACTAATTGAAGCTTTGGAACAATTAGATTTAACAGATATATATAGAACATTCTATCCTAAAACAAAAGAATATACCTTTTTCTCAGCATCTCATGGTACCTTCTCCAAAATCGACCATATAATTGGTCACAAGACAGACCTCAACAAATATAAGAAGATCGAACTAATCCCATGCCTCCTATCTGATCACTATGGAGTAAAAGTGATCAGATGGTCTTCAATAGCAACAGAAACAACAGAAAGCCCACATACACGTGGAAACTGAACAATACTCTACTCAATGATACCTTGGTCAAGGAAGAAATAAAGAAAGAAATTAAAGACTTTTTAGAACACAATGAAAATGAAAACACAACATACCCAAATCTATGGGACACAATGAAAGCAGTGCTAAGAGGAAAACTCATAGCCCTGAGTGCCTCCAAAAAGAAAATGGAGAGAGCATACATTACCAGCTTAATGACACACCTGAAAGCCCTAGAACAAAAAGAAGCTATTTCACCCAGGAGGAGTAGAAGGCAGGAAATCATCAAACTTAGGCCCGAAATCAATCAAGTAGAAACAAAGAGAACCATACAAAAAATCAACAAAACCAGGAGCTGGTTCTTTGAGAAAATCAACAAGATAGATAAACCCTTAGTCAGACTGACCAAAGGGCACAGAGAAAGTATCCAAATTAACAAAATTAGAAATGAAAAGGGAGATATAACAATGGAAACTGAGGAAATCCAAAAAATCATCAGATCCTACTACAAGAGCCTGTACTCAACACAACTGGAGAATCTGGAGGAAATGGACAATTTCCTTGACAGATACCAAATACCAAAATTAAATCAGGACCAACTAGACCATCTAAACAGTCCCATAATGCCTAAAGAAATAGAAGGAGTCATAGAAAGTCTTCCAACCAAAAAAAGCACAGGACCAGATGGCTTCAGTGCAGAATTCTACCAGACCTTCAAAGAAGAGTTAACACCAATACTCTTCAAACTATTCCACAAAATAGAAACAGAAGGAACACTACCCAATTCCTTCTACAAAGCCACAATTACGCTGATACCAAAGCCACACAAAGATCCAACAAAGAAAGAGAACTTCAGACCAATTTCCCTTATGAACATCGATGCAAAAATACTCAATAAAATTCTTGCCAACTGAATCCAAGAACACATCAAAACGATCATCCACCATGATCAAGTAGGCTTTATCCCGGGAATGCAGGGTTGGTTCAATATACGGAAATCCATCAATAAAATCCACTACATAAACAAACTCAAAGAACAAAACCACATGGTCATTTCATTGGATGCTGAAAAAGCATTTGACAAAATTCAGCATCCTTTCATGCTTAAAGTCTTGGAGAGAACAGGAATTCAAGGCCCATACCTAAACATAGTAAAAGCAATATACAGCAAATCGGTAGCCAGCATCAAACTAAATGGAGAGAAACTTGAAGCAATCCCACTGAAATCAGGGACCAAACAAGGCTGCCCCCTTTCTCCTTATCTTTTCAATATTGTACTTGAGGTACTAGCTCGGGCAATTCGACAACATAAGGAGGTCAAAGGGATACAAATTGGAAAGGAGGAAGTCAAACTATCATTATTTGCAGACGACATGATCGTCTACCTAAGTGACCCAAAAAACTCCACTAGTGAGCTCCTACAGCTGATAAACAACTTCAGCAAAGTGGCAGGTTATAAAATCAACTCAAGCAAATCAGTGGCCTTCCTATACTCAAAGGATAAGCAGGCTGAGAAAGAAATTAGGGAAATGACCCCCTTCACAATAGCCACAAACAGTATAAAGTATCTTGGGGTGACTCTTACCAAACATGTGAAAGATCTGTATGACAAGAACTTCAAGACTCTGAAGAAGGAAATGGAAGAAGACCTCAAAAAATGGGAAAACCTCCCATGCTCATGGATCGGTAGAATCAATATAGTTAAAATGGCCATTTTGCCAAAGGCAATATACAGATTCAATGCAATACCCATCAAAATCCCAACTCAATTCTTCACAGAGTTAGAAAGAGCAATTTTTAAATTCATCTGGAACAACAAAAAACCCAGGATAGCTAAAACTATTCTCAGCAACAAAAGAAAATCTGGGGGAATCAGTATCCCTGACCTCAAGCAATACTACAGAGCAATAGTGTTAAAAACTGCATGGTATTGGTACAATGACAGGCAGGAGGATCAATGGAACAGGATTGACGATCCAGAAATGAACCCACACAACTATGGCCACTTGATCCTCGACAAAGAGGCTGAAAACATCCAATGGAAAAAAGATAGCCTTTTCAACAAATGGTACTGGTTCAACTGGAGGTCAGCATGCAGAAGAATGCGAATTGATCCATCCTTGTCTCCTTGTACTAAGCTCAAATCCAAATGGATCAAGGACATCCACATAAAGCCAGACACTCTGAAGCTACTAGAAAAGAAACTGGGGAAGACCCTTGAGGACATCGGTACAGGGAGAAAGTTTCTGAACAGAACACCAATAGTGTATGCTTTAAGAGCAAGAATTGACAAATGGGACATCATAAAATTACAAAGTTTCTGTAAGGCAAAGGGCACCATCCAGAGGACAAATCGGCAACCAACAAATTGGGAAAAAATCTTCACCAATCCTACATCAGATAGAGGGCTAATATCCAATATATATAAAGAACTCAAGAAGTTAGACTCCAGAAATCCGAACAACCCTATTAAAAAATGGGGGTACAGAGTTAAACAAAGAATTCTCACCTGAAGAACTTCGGATGGCGGAGAAGCATCTTAAAAAATGCTCCACTTCATTAGTCATTAGAGAAATGCAAATCAAAACAACCCTAAGATTTCACCTTACACCAGTCAGAATGGCTAAGATTAAAAATTCAGGAGACAGCAAGTGTTGGAGAGGGTGTGGAGAAAGAGGAACACTCCTCCACTGCTGGTGGGGTTGCAAATTGGTACAACCACTCTGGAAAGCAGTCTGGCGGTTCCTCCGAAAACTGGGCACCCCACTTCCAGAAGATCCTGCTATACCACTCCTGGGCATATACCCAGAAGACTCCCCACCATGTAATAAGGATACATGCTCTACTATGTTCATAGCAGCCCTATTTATAATTGCCAGATGCTGGAAAGAACCCAGGTATCCCTCAACAGAAGAGTGGATGCAAAAAATGTGGTATATCTACACAATGGAGTACTATTCAGCCATTAGAAATAATGAATTCATGAAATTCTTAGGCAAATGGATGGAGCTAGAGAACATCATACTAAGTGAGGTAACCCAGACTCAAAAGGTGAATCATGGTATGCACTCACTAATAAGTGGATATTAACCTAGAAAACTGAAATACCCAAAACATAATCCACACATCAAATGAGGTACAAGAAGAAAGGAGGAGTGGCCCCTGGTTCTGGAAAGACTCAGTGAAACAGTATTTGGCAAAACCAGAACGGGGAAGTGGGAAGGGGTGGGTGGGAGGACAGGGGAAGAGAAGGGGGCTTACGGGACTTTCGGGGAGTGGGGGGGCTAGAAGAGGGGAAATCATTTGAAATGTAAATAAATTATATCGAATAATAAAAAAAAAAAAGAAAGAAAGATAGAGACTGAGAGAGACAAAGAAATGGAGACAGAGAGGGAGCCGGAGAGGCAGAGGGAGCTTGTGAGAATCTTCATCACAATTATGGGGACATAACAAGTGTTAAGTAGCTTCCTTTGAACAACATTTATGATCAAGGAGTTTAATTTTCTAAACTCTG